>NC_057835.1:42515000-42807500 GCF_910594005.1 Cervus elaphus | reverse complement strand
CACTTGTGTGTGTACCTGCAAACCTCAGCTACTGGCACAGCAGCCTGATTAGGGCTGACATGTCTCTGAATCCCTGCGCATCTCTCCATTTGCAGAATGATGGGACTGTACACAAGAGTCGAGTGGTCTGAAAGTTTAGTGCTTTTCAGTCTGCAGCATAGGCACTGCCTTGATTTTATCAAAAAGGTAAGCCATCTTCTTTCAAATCTCAAAACTGAAGGGACCCAGAACTTCAAGGCAAATAGCCCTGTCACATAGATGTATCAATACTTTCAGGTATGCTGATGGTTTCTGAAATGAGGAAAGCGGACATGACTATATGCATGCATGCATGTTAAGTCGCTTTGGTTGTGTCCAACTCTTTGTGACCCTATGGACTGTAGCCAGCCAGGCTCCTCCTCTGACGAGGCTATACTGCATTAGTTATTCTACTGGGGAGGATGGACACTCAGTGATTCACTATGGATTTCCCTCCCACCCCTATAGTCTATTGCATCGACTTCACAGGGGTGGAGAACTAAGAAGGAAACAAAACCCTGGGCTCACCAATATTACTGAGCATTTTAGAAATTCCTTTTTAAAAGTTCTTCTAGAAGAAAGACATCATTGGAGGTCAGTGGCACATTAAGTATGAAGAATAACTTCTTAATACTCTCTTTACTGTAATCAAATTTCATCTTGCCAGCTAAATCAGAGAGGAAGTGATCAGTTTCGAATACATCAAAAGAGCTGCACAGATTGAAAATGAAATCAAAATTCATTTTGGTATCTAAGATGGTTAAAATGACATTCTAATTGCACACGGATCAAACATCACAGAGCGTGGTGTGTAATTTTAATTATTGAGGCGCTCCAGGTTAATTATCTTCATGGCACGCATGCAGCTTTTAAAACCCTCTGAAATAATCTGATAAATCACCATAAGCATGAAAACCTAATAATTCTCTTAATTAGTCCACAAACATTCATATTTACCTTTGCATTTACCAAATCTGCACCATGTATAAACACTGAAGGTAGCCAAAATGTCTAAAATAAAGTCCCATGCCAGACTAAAAGAAATGAGGAAGGCAGGGAGAAATTGGAGGTTTGGAGGAGGAGCAAGGTGGTAACACTAAACTAATGATCCTAGATAAAAATATCAAGTTCCAGGACTCAAAGTAGCTTTTTTTTTTCTTTCTTTCCTTTGATGACTTAGGCAGATATGTGGAAGATTATTCACCTTAATTACAGGAGTGAGAAAAGTTCCCAAACACTTTACAGCCTTATAAAGGAGTTTCTGAGCTATTCTTATTATTTAATTTCTGTTTTACCTATACCCTACCTACAACAGTTCTCAGCTGACAAAAACACTAACTAAAATTATGACACACATGCTAAATGCACCTCAAATGAGTCGTATGTAACACACAGTTAATAATTTTGGCCAGATGCTGAATGGACTCTGCAATGTCTCATCAGTGTCTCTCTATATGAAGTATTAATAGATCCTACCTTTTTATTTTATCTTCATAGGATCAGGAGTAACTATCAAAAATGACTTTATTGATATGAGACAAAAATTATGAAAACTATACTACAGAATCAATCACGGGACAAAGCCATGTGGTAACAGCACTCCCACATAACTTTACACAAAATTGCTAATCAAGTTCTTCTCATAAACTACACATTAATCAGAAACTAGTAAGTCTTCTGTACAATCAAAATAGTAAATATTCTCTACAATCAAATTTACATTTCATTACAAAAGCAACAATAACAAAACTATCTGAATTGATAGAGCTAATAGTAGATGACCTGATTTTTACATTTGTAGTTATATACTATGACCATGGTGGTGTTTACCAGCATATTTTGATGGAATCACTTTAGCTTGTGCAGTTAAAAAGTTATTTAGATCAATATGTACTATGACACTAGAGATGATGCTAAGTGATTTCACTGTCACCAGCGTCAGACAAGATCTTTCTTTTAACAACGTGACCTATTTAGGAAATTTACACTAAAGTTTATAAGTCCCAGTTAAAAGACCACAAAGACAACCATCTAACTTATACCAGAGTATTCATTCCAAAATAACTTTATAACAAGTAAACTCACTATAAAAGTTGCTTCACCTGTTAAACTGTTTTCTATTTAGTCTTCACCAATTACTATTCTCTACTACCAAACATTCTATTAAAAAACAAAAACACCCAAGTCCTCAGGAAATCTCAAAGAGTAAACCTGATACAATTTTAATGTTAAATTCATAACAATACATACTAGCTGGTCTGCTTAGAATACATGTACGCAGTTTCGGGTATTCTCAGCAATTCACAAGATCAGTGACTTTGATCATGTAAATCCCTTTTTTGGAACTAATGGACAACATGCAGAAAGGCACTTTTATGGCTCATTCTGCCTTACCGTCATCCTGCAGTCACTTCTGCCTAAACTCTCCTCTGCTAAATGACCAAACCCACCTATGAGGAGCCTGGCTAATGAAAGAGGGTGCTTTCTGAACAATAGACAAATTCCTTTGCATTCAGAAGGCAGGGCTCCCATTAGAACCCAAAATCAGAGAGGCCAGTTTTACCTCTGTTTTTTAATTGAGATTGTCCCAGCCCTCCTTGGTGACACAGTGAGACAGTGTTTGTGAAATGATTAAGAAGAACGTGATCTGATCAAGAGGACAGAATAATGGGAAAGGAATGCTAGGTTAGCCACTCTGCAAAGTGCTGGGAAAGAAGACAGACCACTGTGCCCTTTTGCCTATTGTTTTTATTCTCATCCGCTCTTTGCCATGTCGTGATACTTTGAGTCTTTATTTCATTTTGAACGGGTTAAAAGTTGGTCATGTAAAAGGGAATTTGGTAACAAGTCACAAATCCTAAAAATGTATATATATATATATACATATATATGTATATATATATATAAAATAAATAAAAATCCTTGAATTATATCAAGTTTCCAAAAGGTCATCACTGTCTCTGCTGTGGCCTTTTCCCATTCCAAATCCTCTATCAATATGTCATAGTGAGTTAGCCAAAGACAAAAGAGAGGCGCAGTGTGAAAACGGCACATATATCTAATGCTGACAAAGCAATGAATAGACCTTCACAAGTATAATTATACTTGTTTATTTGTTGCCACGTACAGAGAACTGATGAAAAAAATCCATCAAAGTGGTATTATGCAGACACCAAGAGCTTCTTTTCTTCGCTTGCTAAAGCCACATTGAAGCTTAAATTCCTTATTGTTAAATTCAGAAGAAAGAAAAAAAAAAGATTTTTGGCTGGATTTTTTTCTTTTTTGCATCATTTCCTGACAGATCTTTTGTGTCTTGGGCTGTATTAGCTCACACTGCTACCTCATTTTTACCCATGTTGGAATTCATAATTACAAACTACTGTACAGAAGCTTTTAGAAGGGTGTGGTGTGCTGACCAAGATGAGAGAGTAGTGAAATTGGCCTTTTCTCACAGCCTGGCTTTTGATATATCAAAAATACAGGTAAAGTACCTGTGTAGAAGCATCAGTTACATCAGAATGCATCTTTGATCTCTGTCTTTTAAGTCAGTTGCTGGTGCTTTTCTTTACTCAGCTTTCTCTGCAATTTGCTTATTTTTGGATCTGTTTAGTATTTCATAAAAGACTGCATAACTTCTTTCCCATTTCAGTATTAAGAACATTAGCAAGAAGGGAGGCAAATGCAAGGATGTCAAAGGATTGAAAATATTAAGTAAAAAGATTTCAAACCCAACTCTGAAGGGGCCATTATGTTCCAATAGACACTAAATCACATAACTTAACAAGAGCACATTTTTAGAGGTGGGGGCGGGGCAAATAAGCTTTTTTGTTATTGTTTTTTTCTTGCAGGATAGAAATATATCAAAGTAGAAGCAATCTGCATAGTTAATGTTTGTGAGCTTTACAATTTAAAACAGAAAAGCTGTAATTTTTCTTTGCTGGCAATCTGGAAACACTCTGGAGTTAATTACAGCTGATTCGGAGTGAACCACACAAACAAAGACCAGTCTATGTCCAGACAATTATACTGCATTAACCAGCTTAGAGCTTCCTGCTGATGTTTCAGAGCTCTTCTGTTACACACTTCTACCTTCCCAGCACGAGAGAAAATGCTTCTGCAAGAAGGAATTAATGAACAGAACTGCAAAAGAATGTGTGACGACCTCTCCTGACACGGCAAAAACTTTCCACCCATGTCACGACAAAGGGGAGAAGGTAATTAAGTTTGAATAGAAGGATGTAACCAAATATAGTTAAGCACCTAAGCCAGGCCGAGTTTTAAAGAGGGAAAGTTGACAAAGACACACATGAGCGTGTAAGTCAACCAAGTCCCCGTTTTCCTCTTTCTTCTCATTAAAACCTAAATTAGCTATTCAACACAGATTTATTTCCTTCTCATAAATAGGACTCTTAGAATTGATGTTTCTGTCTCTTGTTTTTTCTTTTTCTTTCTCTTCCTATCTTCCCCGCCTCATCTTCCCTTATTCTCTCTCTCATCTCTAAACCTCTATGGACTTTATATGACAATCACAAATCATTAAACACATGTGTTGGAGAACTAAAGAAGAAAAGTACCCCTTGCCAATGGTTCTGATAGTTCTTAATTTGATTAGTTGTGGGAAATAGGAATTTTCCTCAGTTTTCTTCGTGACTTTAATCAAACTCCAGCTACTTTCCTTAGAGAGAAATCAATAATCTCTCCTTAACCAAATTACACCATTATATGACTCATTTTATTTGTTTGCTTCAGGAAAATTTCATAATCAGTGAGCAAGATGGACCTAATACTTTAGCTATCCTCTGTAAACAAACTTTGGTCCTTTTAACCAATCTAGTTGATTTCTAATTTTCTTATTCATTCTAATTGAAAATGAATAGTTTGCATTGGTGTGAGACAAGGACATGAACTGTAATTATGTTCACTGCCTCTTTCTGATTCTTCTTTGATACTGTTTTGCTAGTATTCCAGCTGACATTGGGGGTTTGTAGTGATTGCTTCATTAAAGGGTAAGGATGTCCTAATCAGCTAAAGCATTACTAGAAAGCTGTTGTTTGCCAATACTGTGAGAATATACCGACTTTTCTTTTTGCTTTCTTTATAGAAGAGAAAGGTACCTGCGAATGCCATCACCCAGCCATATACTTAAGTATTAATCATCTTCCCTTTGTCTCATCTATGCAAAGTTGGATTAGAGTTAAACGACTCTATGAGCCTTTTAATTTTTCTTCCCTAAATAAATATTAATCTACAAATCAATCAATGAGTGTTATATTAAAACACATATAAATATACTCTCTGGAAATACTAAAAGGTTATGTAAATTATAATCAGTTTTACAAAGCATCTCAATAATGGACAGAATCATTTTCCCCTCTCAAGTCTCTCTTTCTCAATCCCAACTATAATTGAAATTTCAAGTAAATAAAACTTTGAAATGGAAAGTTTAAACATGGAACCATTTAGTTTTCCTTGGGAAAACATGTACTAGATCAATTCGTTTTAGAAATTTATAAACAATATTTGCCATGTTTTGTATATGTTTATATTTCTAGTCTTTAAAATGTAATGGACTAATCTCTCTGGCATACACCCAGTTTAAGTGTTTAACTGATGATGCTTTACATTGTCACATAGGGACATTTAAAATTTTTTTCTTAATTGGTTTCATTAAGGTAATTATACTACAGAATATCTGACTTCAGATTTACCAGACTAGTGAAAGCATTTCCATAATACATTTTTCTCATATACAATGTGAAGACAATATATCCTTACATATATATACATGCATTTTTTTTCTTCTTTGTCTATTAAGATACAAAATTCATTATTAAATACTGACAACTAAATATTTAAAGAAGAAAACAACTGCTTAGTTATTTGCATTTCATGATTCCCACCAACATGATCTCATAACCAACATAACACCAGTGTAGTAGTGTAAGCACAATCTTTTTTTGAAAAATGTCATTCCTTGCAGGCTAAAGCTACCATAATTATCTTCATAAAATTAATCACAAGTCAGGTATTCCAGCAAACATTCCTATTTCCTGAGCAGTGGTTTCAATGATTTCACATGATTTCAAAATAGTTTTAATGAAGAAAGTTATATGCGTAATTTCTTAAATCACTACCAGTGCCTCTTACTATCCAAGACTCTTAATCTATCAAACACAAGTCTCTTTTTATATCCCATGTAGATATTTTAAATCATGTTATATTAAAAACCACATTAGGGCTAACACAATAGAGAACCTAAGTGGAATGCCAGGTTTCTTCTGGATGAAATATTGGCAAATTTATGTTTGATCATTCAGATTGGTTGGTTATTTTATTTCTATTATGAAGAGCCTTTTGTTTGCTTTCTGTGTATGTGTGTGGGGTATTTTTCTTCTTTTTTGGCCTGAAAGTTAATTTGACTGCTGTCCATAAGTGAAATGAGCAATTCAGTAATTAACTTTTGTGTTTTAAATGTATGAACTTTAATTAGATTTCATTATAAACAAACAAACGTCAGCCATAATTATAAGCTCCTTGGTTTACCCACATATTATCCCTTTTCAAACAAACTTGATGTCAGACAAATTAAAATCAAGCAGCCAGCAATTTTGAGTTGAATTTTACATGATCTGCTGGTAACCTGATTACTTTAACTTCAATATCATTACAGGAAAAGTATTTCAGGAAAAATAATGACAAGAATTCCAACAGGAGACAAGCTTAATTGTATTGATTCAAAAGATGCATGTTCATAGGAACCATGTTGAAGGAATAATGTTATCTCAAATCTACAGTTTCTATTAAGATGAAATTGTCCAGCATGAAAGAGGCAATTAAGATTAGTGTCTGCAGAACTAGAGATACTAAACTAACTAAATAATTATATGGGCCCAATTATCTTATACTTTAAGTAGCAAAATATCAGTATGGAGCAACTAGAAGGCATGAGGTTTGCAGGTTTATTTACTGACTGGTGTATCTATTAGGCCCAAGAACAAGTGGAGCTGTCAGGACATAATGAAGGTAAATGATTAGTTAGCACCAAGCCTGAACTCTTCTCCAATGCAATAAGAGTTAATTAAAGTTTACCACCAAACATCAACCAAAGCAGGATGTTGATCAGGTTTCAGCATTAAGTGCAAACAGACAATAGTTGGCAGCAATTAGTGCAGCTATCAAATGACATGCAATGATAATTATACATTTAAAACTGCTAAAGAGCTGGGGGAAAAATAATCAGCCTCTTTGACGACAAATACTCGAAGGGCAGGAAACAGGTATCAGATTATTTCACTTTAACACTGTAAATCAATAGAATTAAACAAGAAAGGGTTGTATGGGTACACTATCTGAAAGAGAACAGTTCACTGGTTCCAAAATGAAATAAATCTGCTAGTACTGGCCTATCAAAGATAAGAACTTCTGTAGCTAGAGAAAATCAGTTACTTTTCAATTAAAGTTTCAGAGTGAAGTCTGTGTAAAGAAAGTTTAGCCTCTGGGTTTTCTGTCGACCCTACAATGCAACAAGTATTTCACCATAATTACTGTTATTTAAATTATTAACTTTTGCTCTTAAGGTACTGTCTAAATTTAAAACAAAAGCCAAGAGGGAGGGAGGCCCAAGCATAAGGGGATATATATATATTTTATATATATATATACATATATATAATATATATAATTATAATTTACAACAGAGATCACCACAACATTGTAAAGCAATTACCCGCCAATTAAAAAAAAAAAAAGGAAAAAAAAGAAAAAGTCATATATACATATTTAGTGAACATTATGGCAGATCTTCCCCTGATGCCATTCAAATCTATCACTTCAATCTTGCTGGATTCAATGAGACTGCATACAACACATACCTAAAAATACTTTTAATAAACCACCTCATTCTTTACCGTAGTTTCTGGCCTGCAGCCTAGAGCATGTCTCCAAAATTATGCCCATCCTCATGACCCCCACCTCTCCATTTTCCCAACTAATTCTGTTATGCTAAGGATTTGTACACAGTGTTGGCTAATCCCAGTATTTCCCTGGAGCTAAATCTAAGCCATGGCCAACTCCCAGCACAAAAATGTCTTTCTCCTAAAGCCCTTTCGCCCCCTTCAGCATTCATACACTCATTGGTCCTGACATTTTCACTTCAGCCATGACAAATGAGCTGATGACTCTGACGTGATTGCACGGGAGGAAGGCTTTATCTAAAGATATATCATTAACTCTCATCACCATCTCCTAATATGGCTCTTCTGGGTTAATGTGTTGTGAAAATTTGAGGAAATTTTTGTGTAAATATATGCACTTCAAGGAGTAAGAGACCAACTTCATCAACAGGAGGAAAAGGGAAGCCAGAGTGGCCAGGATCAGGGAGGGGAAAAAAAAAAGAGACTAGCAAGTTGCTCTGAGGATTTAAGTAACCTGACTCAACCTCTGCCTAGCAGACCAGCCAGCGGACTGTCTCTTAAAGGCCCCTTCCCCTCCCATGGGGAGCTGGAGCATGATCTGTGAAGTGGCACCAAAAAAATAAATAAATAAAAAGTGAAGCTTCTCAGATAAAAACGGCTAATCAATCCACAAGCCCATTTCTTTGTTTCTGTCCCCGTGTAGGGTGGATTTTACTCTCGAACCCTTAATTCCATACGTTATTAAATCTCTCTAAATGCATTTTAATGGAGAAAGGGATTGTCAAAACCCATTTCCCTCCGAGGTCATTGTCTTTTTCAATTAGAAAGAAGCAATCTTTTTCTGACCATTATTCAATGTGAAACTCTTCAAGCTTTAAAAAGAGGGGAAAAGGAAGCTTTTCCATCGAGCGTGAATGCCACAACCTTTAGGTTAAGTTAGAACCCAAGTCCCAGTTACACAGGTCTTGTTATGTATACGATGGCGTTTACAGAGTCGATGCTTGTTATAACCTCTTCTCTCAATTCAACGGAAGACACACAGCCAATCAGAGTCGACTATGGTATAACAGACCTCGGGAAAGGAGGTCAGGCTTTGAGGTAAAGTGCTATTCACTACTGGACCATGCGAGGAGCTCTTTATTCCAGTGCTTATTGGCATCAGTCCCCTTTACTAGAGCAAGAACAAAGCCAAGTGCTCGTGTGAGGTTTATGAATAAATCAGAGGTGAGCCACTTCAAGTGCTGCCCATGATTTCCTTGTTGACAGTGAGCACTTAAACAGGCTTCTAGGACCAGCAACTTCTGGCAAACCACAACGATTCCTAATCTGCACCCTGCCTCATTTCAAGAATGAAATGGCCCACCCCATTTTTCCTGCAAGTTGTCACCTTTCAGGCAATTCTTGTCCTGTATCAAGCAGTTAAGCTTTCCAATCCCAGGGCGGTCAGCTGACCCTGTGGTCATCATAGAAATTGGACCAACTGAAAATCTTCCTTTGCTTGGAAGAATTCCACAAATGAAAATATCTCCAGCATCACAGAAGTTATTCCCAGCATTATAGAATCTCTGGATACGGGAGGACTTGAGCCAACTGAGGTAAAAGATGTTCAACAATTTGCTAAAGGGAATGCACACACACTCACACACACATTGGATTCTCACTGGCTGTGCCCTGTAGTAGTGTGATGTTTCCCAGAAACTTCTCTGAGCTGCAGTTTCATTATGGGTTAAACAAGGGGATTGTCCTGTATGCCTTCTGACTGCAACAATCTATGGTTCTAGTATAAAACCCCATTTAGATTATGCTGGAAGATAGTTTTCCCTACGGAATTTTCTAAGACAGACCCAGATGTTTTTAAGGCTGCATTTTTTTTTTTCCAACAACTAGATTTCAAGAGGAGAGGCAGATTCCAGTAGTATAGTAAACTGAAGTGTTATATTTACGTTTGTAATTAACACTCATCTATTTTTTTTCATGTATTAGTGAAGGTATTTACCAAGAATTTGCCAATAGTGTCCATCACTGTGAATACAGTGACTATACAGATATGGTGCTGCCCTCATGAAGCCTGAAATTCATTTTAGAAGAAGCTTAAACAAGCACATTCTGAAAAATGCTAAGATGCTAATTATTTTTTTCCAATGAAATATATCCTTACTCTATCAGTAGGCAATCAATGCTTAGTCTTAAATAAATGTGCTTCAAGTGAACTGTCAAGTCCAGGGCCACTTATAAATAAGCAGAACATAAGCAAGGCACACACTTTTATTTTTAAGCAAAACTTGAGCAAAGATTGTTAACTATTTATAAATGTCAAGCAAATTTCAAACTCAAATCTGGGAAATTGTTATCCAAAATACAGTTATATTTCCCCCAAAAAATATAAACAGTAATTTAAGTGTGTATCTTACATGTATCACAATGGGAAATTATTATGAATTTAAAAATCAAAAAGAAAAACCATAAGAGAGATATATTTTAGTTAAGAGGGTGGAAAATTGTGTTTATAAATTTATTAAACCTTATCATGAATCTTATCATCTTTGAATGTGGGTAGTCCTCCTCTGCGTACTTCATCCCTATGGAAAGATAAAGGACTGTGGTCTTCTTCACGAGATAAGCCAAGAGAAGACTCATAACTTGGCTATAAAATCCCTATAAGAAAATTTAAGGGTTCTATAATATCCCTGGATTATTAATAACTGGATCTTTTCTCTAGGTTGGTATAAATTTTGGTCAGCAGGGTGCCAGGTAAATAGCATTTATTCTTCTTTCATGGCACATCAAAATATCATAACATCAAGTATATAGAAAGGGATTCTATGACACCTAATCTAGCTTTGGAAAAGCCTTTAATTCAAAGACTTACAAACAGGAAGGATCAACTTCAACTCTGAAATAAGCTTTGTAGTCTCTTCTATTATTGTATATAATGGACAGTCTGGAATCTTGAGTTCCTGTAGATAGACTAAGGTTTGAATTATTTAAACACTATTTCTGTTCTAATTTGCTTCTTATAAAAAGACCCCAGAAATGCATTGAAAACGTCTAGAAGCCCCTCAGAACCAAAGCAACTTGTGACGAAGGAGAAGCAGATAATAAGGTGGAGGAATAGCCACCTAGATATCATCAAGGTATCTGCCAATGAGAAAACATAAGAAGGAGACTACCCTTTGGCCCTACCCCTTAGGCATCCTCCTTGCCTAATTTCTACCTCCCTCCCTTTGGGGACACATGTATACCTATGGCTGATTCATGTTTGTGTACGGTAAAAGCCATCACAATATTGTAATTATCTTCCAATTAAAATAAATAAATAAAATTTTTTAAAACTGAAAAAAAGAGAGAGAGAGAGATAGGGGGCATCTCAACTCAAAAGGTCTATGTAGATTTGCTGTATTAAATACCCTTCAGGAGAGCATATAGTAAAACCAACTATTGAAAATAATGAAAAGGGAAATATAAGGTGTCAGCCCTGTATACATTCACTTCCTTTTATGTTCACAACACATTAGTTTTAGGTAAGCTCTCCAGAAACTCTGAAATACAAACGAGGGATCTGAGGCTCAAAAAGATTAAATAACTTAGATAAGGTCATCTATAACAAGAACTTAACCCAAGGGTCTTATAGATCTAAAAAGACCTCTATTTGGTCACAGAGTTGTCAAAAAATGGAGTAGATTTTAAAACATCTAAGATTTAAGTTAAAATAAACAGTCTCATTTAAAAAGGAAAAAGGAATCCAAAGTAAACAGAATCAAAAGAATGTCTGGTTTTAAACTAAGTGTCATTCTTTTTGTACACTATGCTGCCTCTAAAACATCACAGCATTGTCTTCATTTACTTTCCCTCCACAAAAGAGAAACCTCTTTCTTCTTCACACCATGTTCATGGTTATTAAGAATACACTTTAAGTCACTGAGATCATCAGTATTTTTATGAATCATAGACTCATCTTGCCCATTCAAAGTACCTAGCCTAACCTCCTATGTCATGCAAAAATATGCTTCCAGTCATACTGGTTAGAGGCCCTCCAGATTCTACTGGTCTCCTTTCAGTAAGAGAGAATTCAGTCTCTCAGAGGAGACAGCATCACTGTTGGATTACCATGGCCCATTTTCCTTTTCTTTTCTTCCCCATTTTCACCAGCTTTGCCTTCATTCATAGAACAAACGCTTTTTCAAGTAGCCTATATAGTTGAGTGACCATTAGTCCTAGCGGCGGACTGCTGAGTTCTCCTGACATGTTCCTACCTTGCCGGCTGACTCAACAATTACTTCTCCAGAGTTTAACATCTCATATTTTAAAATGAGCTGATTGAACTGAAGAAGTCTAAGGCAGTTCCCAGCAATGAGCCCTTTGATAGTTTCCAGTTGTCTTATACCCTACCTGCTCTTTTCTGTTGCGATCCTCTTGGCCAGTTCTTAGAAAATGAAAGAAATTTAGTCTACAGAAGGAAATGCTCAGGCTATGCCTATAAACACATCTAAAGAGGAAAGAGAGACATTAATGTGGAAAGGGGGCATAGACGTGTGTGTGTGTGCGTGCATGTTATGTCTATACTCCTAGTTTGTATCAACTAAACCAAAAAGGATGACTCACTCTCAGTTCATTTCTGGGCCCAGGAAATTTTACATATGAATTGCTTTATTCCTAAATGTATGGGAGAAAAGTACTGTGAACTATACTGTAGAAAATCTACATTAATAAAGCCTTTCAGGTTTAATGAAGGTACTTCGGGGAATGACTGGGCCTCTTCAATTTATCCTTCCAATCAGCAAATTTTAAGATTCTTTATGGGCTTCCTTCTTAGAAAGTTTTGTTTTGTTATTAACAATACAACCAGGTGGCATAGACCAGCTCATATGTTTTTGCATTTTAACATTGTTGAAGCTATGGATTTCCTTTCTTCTTTACAGTGAAGGAAAAGAATTTTATGGACAGTTATAAAATGCATATTTTAACCCAAAAGTCAATTTTCCCTGGTTAAAATGATTTAGATCTGAGTAAATGCTTGCAGAATGCTTTCTGTTTTTACAGCTAGGACACAATGGAACCTATAAACTTCATCCTAGAGGTACGCGCTATAATGCATACCATTCAAAAATTATCAACTGTGCACTGTCGTCTCCCCAGGACAAGCAAACATTAGAAATGATCAATCATCTAAATATATGATGATAGTGTGTGAACCCCTGGCCTGAATGACTAAAACACCTACTCAGGGCATTATGACATATTAACTAAGTCAAGCTGCCCAGATCTTAAATTATATTTGTTTATTTTCTCAATCTCTAGAATGTTAAAGTATTTAATTATATCAGAGATAAGCGGTTTGCCAAATACGACTTTAATATCAGAGCCATTTTTAAGTTGTGTGCATACATTCAAAAGTGCCTCCAAATGGCAAATATTTTATTTCACTTACAAACCTTGAAAAGTGTAAGGAGAAGTGGGGAGCGGCCATTCCTGAACTGAGGATTGTATGTCAAACATGAAACCATATCAAACTTTCAAGGCAACTTGTGAACCTCTGAAACTAGGGAATTAACAGAACATCAAATCCCCCAAGATCACAAGGGGAACAATCCGTATGCAAGAAAATAATGCCATTGAGCCCTCATTAAAAGACCATTTTGTCCTTAGCCATCAAAGACTGTGAGTGCACTAAGATCTTGGTTATATCATCAGGATAACTAAAACAAGTGCCAAGAGAAATTGTGCACTTTTAGTTCTCACATGTGTCCATCTGTTCACATATAAACATATATTCTGCTTTCTGTCTGATTCCTAAAAATCTTGATATCAGAATACCCTGGGTTTTTGCCCATTTCCTAAGAATGCAGACATCACATAAGCTACTATTAACCCATGTGTGATCCACTTCATGGTGACTGGAAAGCTGCCAGTTACAACACATGGTGCTTGGTTAACAATGTCTTAAAATATAAATGAATTTATTTTTTAAATTAACACATTTTTCTTATGGAAATACCTTAATAAGCCCTGCTGCATGTAAAAGAATAGCCTCCATGTGGATTTTTTTGTTCTTTTAAGACTTTTTGCAAGCATATCCATAAAGTTAACCATAAAAGTTTCTGAAACAATCCAGAATTTCTTGACAAATTTTTTAAAGGGCTCTAGTAAAGAATTTTGGTGACTTTATATAACAGAGATCAAACACTTTCCCCTTACAATATTCTGTACTCAAGAGGCAACCCTTATATTTTAATTTACGTGAAAACACTTCTGATTTCCCAAGTTTCCATGTAACCATCTTAATAGTACCTCAGCAACTGAACCGTTAAAGTGATGAGGCAAATGGAAGTTCTACAATCTAGTAACAAAACAAGTTAGCTTAATATCTGGTGGAATCTTTCAATCCTACTCTGGGGCAGCCTTCAATAGCTCATTTGTGGTGACCCCCAAATCGGAAAGAGTTTGTTTATAATGTATACATGTAAATAATTATTCACACTGCAGTTGATTTACATATGTACAAAAGAGCCAATTCCCACCTTTGAAAGTGTCTTAACACTTACAGTATTTTAACTGCCCTAATTATGGTTGAAGAAACATCATTAGGAGCCCTGATCACGTAGTCAACTGATAACCAGTTACAGCCCTAACTAGTAACAAGGGAAAACCCTACTGCAAATATTTCCAAGAGTACTTAGACACATTAGGAAAGACTTATCTCAAAATGAAATACATGATACACCTACAAAGCAACATGAAGATGAATTAAATCCTAAGACAATAACGCTGTATCCTCTTCTACCAGCCCATCCCAGCCCCCAAAGCTGACAGGCCACTTAAAACACAACATTGCCAAAAAATCAGAACACACAACTCTTGCCCAAGTGAAGTGCTCTACCAGCTGAAACAACTATTCACAGCAGATAGGTGGAGGGAAGGGGCAGAAGTAACTAAATGATATACACACCATATTGTTGGCCTCTTCTGAAATACCTTTTTGCCAGCAAAGTGCTGGGAATTCTCGATACCCAATAGTCAATATTTGGCTAGCCTAATATGTTTCTGAAAACTCTTCTATATACAAACCTCTGTTTGTCATTCTCTAGCTACACTATTGTCATACATATTACTTCCCAGTGATGATGAAAACTCAGGGCATCTTATAAAGTTGCTGAAATCTGAGCCCCTGCTTGTTTTCTCTAGTCTTGGACAAACATAACTTTAGAGCGAGCAGAGCATAGGCATAAAGAAAGAGGAGCTTGCATTTTCATCTTCTTTTCATCTCAGTCATTCAGTCAGCCATTCAGAACCCTATTCAACAGAGCTTTTCATTATGCAAAAAAATGCTAATCCTTTTCCGATGCTTTCACACTTGTATAAACCCCCATTCCTTCAACTGAAAAGCAATTATATCAGTTTACCTTTCTGTCAAAAACAGGATTAATATTCCAATAACAGAATTTCCTTTCTTTTCCTATCTTTTTGCTTTAGGAAACTAGAGATTATTAGTAGAGGCATTCTGAGAGTAAGAATACATTATTTTAAATATGATTATGTGAACCAATGAGTGGGAAAAGGGGAAGAATCACAAGAAGAAAAAGTCCTTCAGTTACTGCAGAAACTCTTTTCTGTGACAGAACTGACCTTCCCATTGCAGATGCCCAAAGACACGGAGATTCACTCTGGTCTATTAATCAGAAACAAATTATGAAAGAATGTAGCTGGACTGGTTGACACTATCCTGTCTTGGGAGACTCAGTCACAGCCTAGTAACAATGTCCTCTTCATGGGTAATGAACAGCCATGACAAATGGGGCAGAGAAACTATTTATTTGCATATGCAAATTCTCACACAAGGGAAACATGTACAAACAAGTGTCATTGTAAGGTGGATTAGGCAAACAACGCTTTCTTTTTAGGACATTCTGCAGCCCAGAACATTAGTCAGCACAATTAAACCAGTCTCCATGGAGACTAATGAAATTTCACCATGGTATGAGTTAAATTAGATAGCTAGTTATGTGTTTCCACAATCCAACTTGAAATCCATTATTGTTTCAGAACAATACAGCAATTGTGCCTAGCTGATCTTTGCCAGCTCAACAAGCTTCTAAGTTGACAATTTGCATATGTTAATATAATTAAGCACTAATTACATGAAACTTGTACATATTCACATGCACTTTCCCTGGGCGATTTTCAGTTTGAACCTTGGCCAAGTCTTTAACCCTTAGAAAGGTTTTAGAGGGGAAAAAAAAAAAACAACTCTGCCTATGGGTACAGCCCCTAGGCAGACACAGAAAGGCTCCTCATTTATAAACACAAAGCTTAACCTGGCTTCTCATATTTCTAGCAACAATGACAGAAAATATTTTGTGAGTGTGCTAGGGACCAGGGATAAGGGAACAGTGATTGAAGGGTTGGGGGGCGGGGAGTGGATTCATCTTTAAAGACTCATAACTAGTATCTACTCATAGGTAAGTAATAACACTCATTTCAAGAAAAATGTGAAGGAAGCAGTTGCTGTCACTGACATTGTTGAACACTGGGAGATGAAAATGATTTGACAACAGCAAAAATAGCAAGTAGAAAAGGAAAAAGGAGCCAGCAGCACCTAATGAGCTTTACATAAATATATGCAGAGGCAATTAAGCAATGTTAATTACTATGACAGCAGTTAATTGAATATAATTAGATATTTTAAGCCACTGAATAAAGCATAGTTAAGATTAATTTTATTGAGATTAATTGTAAATAAGGATAGATTAACTCTGTGTTTTGACAGGCATAAAAAGTAGTTCTGCAAATGAAGCAGGAGCGTGGCCACCAGTCCAAAAATCATATATTATTTTAATGTCACACCTCAGAATCATCTCCTCAATAAACATGACTTTTCAAACCCAAACAGACAGGAATCTTGAAGAAAAACAAACAGCTTGCAGAGATTAAAGAGCCTTTTGTCCTTTTTCATGTGCATTTCTTTTAACAGACTAAATTAAGCGAGTCTGGTGTACGTGTTTTAGGAAGGAACATTTCACACTGAATGGAAAAAATGTTCTATCACATATGAAATTCGTGCAGCTGTGCGGAACTTGGTCCAGATGGTTTTAGACTATAAAACACCACCAAATGATAGACAGTAGGCCTTCCCAAGATTATGTGATAAAGTCACAATCTTTTATTCTGACCTCCCAAATTTCTGCTTTGTATTATTTCTTGTCAAATCACATATTTTCTTTTACAGTAGTGCTTCTCCAAGAGGGTTAAAAGAACCATCGTGCCTACTAAGTGTTAGGAACTAATATTAAGTGAATGGAAGAAGGCCTCTTTCAACAGATAGCAGCTAAATCACTCAGCCCCAAATGCAATGATAGTCATGACAACGATGCAGATGACAATACTTGGTTATTACTCTCACAACAATGGTTTCTAGAAATATTTCTTAGAGAAAACATTGCTAGATGAAAATCCCTCCCAAAGACCTTCACAACCAAGCTAATCCATGTATACTCTTTAAGAAAATTAACACAGTCTTCAGGAATGCTGAACAAGTCACTAATAAGAAAGGAACTTCAATTGATTTTGAAATTAATCAATAGGTGATTAACATAATATTTTTAAAGCAGCAGAATGTATGTGTGCATATACACATATAGTACATAAACATATATATTATATTTCCAATACTTCTTAGCTCTTAATCGAACAAGGACTTTAGGCTATGGAGCTTGCCTCTACATTGCCTTGCAACTTCTTTAGGATGCCCTTAGTCTTTATAACAAAATTCCTAAAATGGTCTAGTGAAACAAGACTACGACGACAAGCCATTCTGCAGTGAAAGATTTTAAATCATCCAGCCTCTTCTAATAGACTTGAGACTTATTGAGGTAGAAACCATAAAAAATGAAGAAGGGAAATTTAATCCCTGAAATATTGATTTGCACATTAATATCATATAGGCAGAGGGCAATTTGGCTTCGTGGAAATGACACATTGTCGACCCTTGGTGAAGTCAGAGCCAATCTAACTGCTGAACATGTCTGAATCTCAAGAGTTATTAAGGGCTTCCCTTCTTGCCTTTATGACTTTTCTTCAGCCTACCAATGCAATCTTAAATGTATTATCTTTAAGAAATAATTGTAAAACCTCAGGGGTTTTCCAGTTAATGGAAGGGAGGCCAAACCACATCAGATTCTGAAATGCAACATTAAACCCTTGCAATCAACAAAACCACCTCAATTCTCATCCATCCAGTGCAGGATCTAATATTGTTATTAGAGATAATCAAATTTCATTGTGTAAATTTAGGCTCATGGTCAGAATGGAAGCAGTAAATTCTGCAATATTAAACAGCGATTTTCTCAACCTCCTTTATGTTTTCCTTTGCTGGTGCAGCATCTTTTAAAATAATCCAACTAGCTCAAAATTAATGAGCAGATCTGGACTCATCTGCTAAAAACTGCAAAAGATTACAATAAAGCTGAACATGTTTCCTTCATTTTTAACTTTAAGTGGCAACTTTCACTTCCTAGACCTAGAGTCCACTCTCCCTGTTTACCCTACAATTGGTGCTATTGCTTTGACTTACACAGCTGGCTTACCTGACCTTTCTTTGTTCCTTAGGTACATTTCACTTTTCAGATTTATGGTATTTCCCCCATATTTCATTGACTCTATCTTCATTGCCATAAAAAAGAAAACACTTAAATATGAGTTTACTTTTTAAATCCAAAAGCAACCAGCTACTGAATAAATATACAGTGATACTCTCTTCCCAGTTTATGCCATAAATATTAGAATCTTAAAAAAAAAAACTAACTTGTATAAACCTTATGATCCCCACACTGAAGCCAGGTGCAAGAGGTTAAAACAGCTGGCTAGCCATCTTTTATTTTTGTGTGCCTTCCTGCTGATTGAAACCGCAAAGGTTGAAAACTATCAAATATTCCCTTAAGGATTTTTTTTTTTAAGAAGAGGAAGGAAAAAAGAAAACCTTCCTTTTATTTAACATGCTCTTCTGTGGAGAAGAAAAACTCTAAAACACAATCAGTCATAGAGATAGTGAAATAATCCCAATCTCTCCTTTCTGTTGTATTTAAAGCATCCTTTCCAACAACTTCTAGACCCAATTGTTTGTATTCTTCAGTTAGAAAAGAGAAAAGAGGGGGAAAAAAAGAAAGAAAGAGAGAAAGTCTGAGCTTGCTCTGTCAGTTTTGCCAGTAAATATAAAGTAAAACAAGTGTTGATGGCACCGAGAGTGTTACATACCCGGGCTGTGTTTTTGCATTGCTCTCAATGGAAGCGATCGATGCCCGTGTCACTGTCGCGTCCCAATCGCAGCCAAGTCTCAGCCTTAATCTAAGCAACACCCGAAAAGGCAGCGGCAGCCGCAGCCTCTCCCTGACTCTTCCATCCATCCACCCAACTAAAAATATAATACTACATATGAGCTTTAACCACTCCACGTTTATAGGGATCAAGCCACTGAAAATCCAGGAGAACACAATAAAAAAAAAAAAAAAAAAAAGCCCTCCTTCTGTCTCTTGTCTGTCTCTCCTCTCTCTTCCTCTCTCCCCTCTCTCTGTCTCTCCTTTTGCCATCTACATGATCCTTGATTAAACATGGAACAGAGTTAATAAAAAAAAAAAGGGGGGGGGGAGGACTCAAGGAGAGGAAATGCAACTGTCAGAAATCGGGACCGCCAGATTTCCTGGTGAACCTGCCTCTGACTGAGTCAGTGTCAATCCACCATCTTCCGCCAGTGAACTTGTCTTTGGGTTTTTGTTTGGTTTGGGGGGGCTGTTGTTGTTGTGTGTGTGTGTGCTTTTTTTGGAAGGGGGGAGGGGAAAGGAGAGGTGGGGGCTGGAGGTGGGGGGAGTAGGGAGAATGTGTGTCTGTGAGTGTGTGTTGAGTGTGAGTGTGTGTGTCTGTGTCTGTGTGTGTGTGCAGGGGTCGGGGTGTGTGGGGGGGGGGGGCGGAATCCGTGTTCGCGATCTGAACCTCTGGTACCTACAAGGAGGGTGTCTCACCGAACGGTAGCTAAGACCTCACCACAACCGCGCGGGAGCGAGGAGTCGCGGCCAAAGGCGCCAGCCCGAGCCTCCGCTCTGGGCCGGACCCCAGCCCGAGCGGCCGAAAGGAGCCCCCCGCCCGGATCGCAGGTAACAAAAGAAATACAAAGCAGTGCACCGTCCTCGGGGCTGGGGTGGGGGTGGCGGAGGGGGGGAGGGGGACAGGGTGGGGATTCCTCTGGAACTTGGGCATCGGCAGAGAAACTTTATCCAATTCCAGGAGAAATTTTTATTATTATTATTTTTCCGATCGAAAAGAGCAGAAAGCCTGGGAGGGAGGGGGGAACGAGATAGAAGTAGAAGGAAGGCGAGACCCGACGCATTCCAGCCCCTCTTCCCTTAGCTGCTCCGGGCCGGAAGGCGCACTTGATGCCCGGAGAGGCGAAGAAGGTGAAGTTCGTTTGTAGACCTGGAACCCCTTTCGGGGGACGTCAAGGGCGGGGGTACTGGGGAATAAATCAGTTCTCACAACCAGCCACAGCTCTCCCAACCATAAACACACACACACACACACACACACACACCCTTTGCCCCCCCCCCCAAAAAAAACCAGATTCTTGACCCCCGGCCTCGGGCAGCTGTCCTCCGGTTTAAGGCACACCCGGTGGCGAAAGCGCCGGGAGAGAGCTGCGGCCGCCTCGCTGGTCCCCGGCCCCGAGGCCCGGCGATCCTGCCTCCTAACGGAACTGCCCGGAGTCCTCCGGCGCCCGAGTCCGCGCCGCCTCGCGCTCAGGCGGGCCGGCGTCTACCTGCAGCCCCGGCACGCGCTCCACCCTCTCGGAACCCCCTGCCCTGGGGGGCACGGAGCACCGGGCCTCCGCGCACCGAGCGCCCTTCGCGGAACTTGAGCCAGGGAACGGTGGGTGATGAGAGGAGGAGAAAATCGCGGCTGAACGGGAGGGTAGGGGAACAGGGAGAGAGGGGTTCCGAGCCCCCACCGACCACCTTCCAAACTTTCGGAGGAGGGGTGCGAAGGAAGGGGGCATGCCGACCCGGGCACGGGGGTGCGCCCACCCCCCCCGCCCCCGGCAGTGTCCCCGGGGCCGCGGAGCTGACAGCTTCCCCGCGCCTCGAGAAAGCCCCGGGCTCGCGGTGGAGACAGAACCCGAAAAGACAGGCAAAAGGAGAGAAAACTGCTCGGCCAAACGTGGATGATCCGCCACTTAATCCAAAAGTTAAATCCCGAAAAACGCATCTCCCCCCCCCGCAAGAAAGTGGAAAATCAGATCCTTCAGTGCCCCCTCCCTCCCTCCGCGGAGCAAATCCTGGAGCCAAAAAAAGGGGGGGAAAGAGATAGCAAAGGGGGGCAGAGCGGAAGAGATGGTCGGGCTGAGGGGATGTGAGCGAGAGCGAGCGAGAGCGAGCGAGCCGGGGGCAGAGAGGGAGAGAGGCGGAGAGGGAGAGAGAGGGAGCGAAATATCAAAGATTGTGCAAGATCAGGCTGGAAAGATAATCGATACTCGACCTAAATTTAACACAAACTACTCAATAAAAGTTAAAGAAAAAACTTACTTTCCATTTCCCCTGCAGTTCCTACTCGATCTTCGCCTCTTTTTTGTTTTGCTTTTATTTTACTTACAGCTGATCACATCCAAGTAAAACGAGAGGGTTCATTAAAAAAAAAATAAAATAAAAAAATAATCCTCGAACTTTATTGGGTGAAAATCAAAACGCTGGAGCAGAAAGTGGGGGGCATGGAGCGGTCCTCGGGGATCCGGGAGGAGTTAAAGCATGTGCCGACCGCGGTCTCGCTGTTTGGTTGTGAAGGGGTTGGGAAAAGGAGGAAAGGAAATGAAAATCCGATATGTCTTTATTCTGCTAATTATTATCGTTTTAGCCCTGTTTAAAAAAAATGGCTGATTAAGTTGAGTGCGCATGTCTTTGTGTGTCTATTCCCGATATGCACTCTGGGAATGAGAGAGGAGAGCGAGGGAGAGGGAGAGGGAGCGGGGGGGAGAGAGAGGTGTAATTAGTGAGGTGATCAACATTCCCCAGACTGCAAATGACGCGCAGCCCGGACTCGGAGCAGCCCCGGAGCCTCGCGGCTTCCGAAGCTCGGAGCGCTGCGGCGGGAGCCCGGGACGCGGCGACCGCGGAGAGGGCAGGGACTGGGGACCTCCGGGGCCCGCACCCCACGCGCCCCTGTGCGCGCGACTCCCAAACTTCATTAGACACACACACACACACACACACACACACACACACACACTCAGCAAGGAGGGGGAGAAAATAAAACACAAATACCTCCCAAGCCGTGCCCTTTAACCACTCGGAAAAAGAAATTTTTTTTTCTCATTTTAATGAGGCAAAGTAATTATTATCGGACCAGAGATGTGTTTACTAGAGAGCTTTAAGCAGCAATAGGAGAGTGAGGGCACTGGAAAGGTTTTCTCTGCTGAGTTACTTCTGCTACGTCCAGGAAAGCACTTTAATGGCGAAATGCAGGATCCTGAGCAAATATGCAGATATATGTAAATAAAGGGTGCCTGGCTGTGTGCAAACACCGCTCTGCCCTGCCTATTTCAAAAGGCGGGATTGCACCCAGGATCCGGAGACACTCAATTTAAACACGTTATCTTTCGCTGGCAACATGCAGGAGAGAAAACCCAGGGCATGGAAGATGGAAGGGGTTAGTTTAGTCAAAGTAAACTTTCAAATGAGGATAAGTGCTGGTTGCAAGGGTGTTCATGAGGGTCTTGATGTTAGCCTTTATGTAATATTTTTGAATATTTTATCAGAATTGCATAAGTTCAATGTAATAGCTTTAAAAAGACTTAGGAAGAAAACCTTTCATCTTGTGAGTCTGTTGAATTATCTTTCTTGAAGCACATTATGATGAATTTTAAAACCCTACTACAGATCTCATTAGAATGAAATATACTTGGTATTTTCTGGTGCAAAATTTAAGGTGGCTGATTCTCATTTGAAAATCTAATTATCTCTTTCCAATATTACAAATGTGAATATGAGTGACACTTTCATTAAAAGATAATTAACTAAAACTAGGAATAGACATACTTTTAAATACCCCCTACTGAATATGGAATATATATCTCCCTCTATATATATCCTTTGCTACTCAAAGATAGCATCTCAATACACTGCCACACCACAGGTTACAAGTAGACACCATCTATGCAATATTTCAAAAATAGGAATTCTAGAGAGAAGGTGAGAGTAACAAATCAAACAAGCAAAGAACAGGAAATACTTGCAATGGCCAGCTTCCTGGACAGGTGAGGCATCAGCTCCTTTGGAGCTGACAGGCCTTTGAAGTTCTGGATGGCCAGGATCTGCTTCAAAACCTTGTCTTAGGCCTTAAGCACCAAATCTAGGAAATAGCAACTGAAAGGTTTATTGCGCAAGCACTAGGAACAACAGAGCCTGCAAACATGCATCTTTCTGGGCCTGAAACCTTGTGTTATCAGGGAACATTTGGAAAATCCTAAGACTGATGCAAATGGGATTAAAAAACCAAACAAAACACCTGGAAGGATAAAAGCACAGGCGTCAAAAGAGCAGATTTAGGCCCAGATCAGGAAAGCTGGTTGCCTACAGCAGCTGGTTAAGGTTACAATGAAAGTGCAGAGGCTTGGAGTGGAGAATAAACCCTAGATATGGTCTTTATTAAGAGAGAGAGAGAAAAAAATCTCCCACCTTAGGAATCTAGAGTCAGTACAAGTTCTAGTGTGTTAGAAACCAGGACTACTAAACATTAACAGAAAGAAAACTATCTACCTCTCTAAAGACTTCCTTCCATTTCAAACTTGTTTGGGAAGAAATCTGCCCAGAGTGGATGGCTTCCTAAAATTTCGGAGTTACTTTGTTTACAGCCCCACCTTTATATGGCAACTCTCTCAGGAGTCTGCTAGTGGGTGTCTGATTGCGCCTCAGTGGGGTTTATCCATGTGCCTTAGGAAATATACATACCCACGAGAGTAAAATTTAAATTCCCTGCAACTTACAAGTGAAGAAGGTGTTTATGTAGCGTTACTGTTTATCGAAAAACACCCCAGAGAGCAAAAATTCTGGCTTTAAAAACTATTTGAGGTGCGTGTATGGGGAAGAGGGTGGGGGCTTTTAAAGAGGCTAAGGGGAAATGAAGGCAGGGGAACTTTCAGGTTCAAATCAGAAAAGATCAAGCCCATCGCGGGAGAGGGTTCCATGTACAAGCTCACTGATGGAAAAACCATTTCCTGAGATTTCAGACGGGTAAATGCCTATGATGAAGGAAACACCTGAGAACAATAAGTCTGTTTCAGGCTCAGGTGAAGAAAGGGGTCTATTTCTGGCATGGAAGAATAGGGAAATGATGATCATTTCGTTTTCAAGTTCTCCTTTATTTCTTTTGCCTCCCCCCTCCCTGAAACATCATCAATAATATTAATGTTATTAATGTCAAAACACCAAACGTCAAATAAGGAAAACCATTTTTAAAAATTTGGTGGCTATTTCTCTTCTATGCCCGCATCCCTTCTTCTCTTGAAAAATACAGCTGGGGTCTGTGTGTGTGTGTGTGTGTGTGTGTGTGTGTGTGTGTGTGTGTGTGTGTGTGTGTGTGTGTGTTGGGGGTCTGGTTATTGAATTCTAAGTAAGAAAACAAAAGGAAGAAGGATTTGTAAGAGGGGCGCCCACTTTTGCAATTTCTTCTGCTAGCAAGTATTCCCCCTTCGTGTGTGTGTGTGTGTGTGTGTGTTATTTTGAATCATCTCCTCCTGCTCCTCTTTCACCTCTTTCTTAAGAAGACAGGCTGGGGTGAGAGTCGGGGGTTAATGGGCTGAGGGGAAGGGGCAGAGAGGAACTAGCGCAGAGTCAAGAGTTTCCTCCAGGGCTCGGCCTTGGAGCGCGCGGAGGGGAGCTGGGAGCCGCGGCCGCAGGTCTGCGAGGGGTGGGCCCGGAGGCGCGGAGCGCGGCACCGCGGGCAGGGGCGCGGCACGGCGGGCGAGCTCGAGCCCAGCCGGCTGGCTGCTCCGGGGCGCGGGCGCGTTCCGCCAGGCTCGACCCGGCTGGGCCGCTGCCCCCGGCGCCCTCGTCCTCGGCCCCTGGCTCCGGGAAACCCAGCTGCTCCGCTCGAGTCCCTGCGGACTCCTGGCCGTCCACCTTTGACCCTGCACCCCCACCCCACCCCCATCATCCTGCTGTCCCTAAACTCTGCGCGAACCCGCCGCCGCCCTCACTGAACGCTGGGCCACTTTTGATTCCAAAGTGAAACGGGCCGAGGTTTGCCTGCCGCACCCAGAACTTTGCCCAGACCCTCTTCTGCACTTTCCCCAGGGCTGCCCCCGGAGAGCCCAGCCCCCGGCTGAGCACCCGGACCCTGACCCCGGGTGCCGAGCTGGGGGAGCACCCAAGAGGGCGACCAGGTGGTTGGGTGTGGAGTGTTGGCAGCAAGGAGTAATTAACATGGAGACAAAAGGTAATTTCCACTTCTAGACTTTTCCTCGGAGTGTTTCATTCCCCACATCTCTGCGGCGGACACTCTGGGCTTTCCCATCGGTTTGATGAGGCTTTAACTGTCTACTCCCCACTTCCCCCGCCCTGCTCTGGCCAAGTCTCTAATAAATACCCCACCTCCCTCTCCCTTAAGTCTTCCAGTCCCAGACCAACCCCTGCCCAAGGGGGAAAGGTTCCCAGTCTTTTGACCGCGCTTCCGGGGTCTATAGATGAGCTCAGTTTGAAACGAGGTATTACAAGTGATTTCAGCGTTAGGAACTCTTTATATCACCACAGACACTTTCAGATCCTCAGCCCCCCTCCTCCTTCCCTCTTTCTGTTGGGTCTTCTCCACCCGGGGGCTATTTAACAAAGGCAGTCTGTTAACTAACATTTTTGTTTAACTCAGCAACTTCTTTCCAAAACACACTTAAACCTGATACCAATATCTGTCATTTTGAGTGGAGAGGTGTGTGTGTGTGTGTGGTGGGGGGTGTATATGTAACGGGGAGATGGTGAAGTTGACAGTGAATCGGAAAGTGCAAGGCATATTGGGGAAAGTGTCACGAACATTATATTTCCAGTGGAATAACTGAAGAAATTGTGTGGGAAAGCCACTTCTCATTACCGTGAAAAAAAGTATTTTTCCTTGAGAATTCACAAAAGGGAGGGAAAAGAATTAAAATATGAACTAACATCCAGAATGGACACTCTCTTTGATGGTGAGAGTGAACTAGATAAAATGACATTCAAAGAGGAAAGGCATTGTGAATGTGTGAGTGTGTGAGTGTCTGTGTGTAGTATTTGTGGGCAGTTCAATCCCTCCTTCACTGATTCTCTTCCCTCCCCCAACCTGGTTCTTCTCTGTAGCCTCCTTTTTTGTTGTTGTTGTTGTTTAAACATAAAAATGACCCCCTCCTACTCCCAGGTTCTATCTCTGTATTTCCATATCCCCATATATGTCTCTCTTTTCTATACTTAAGTCCAGTTTTTGCTTTAACTTTGAAGTAAATCGGTTTTACCTTTTTTCCCCCCTGGAGGTTCTGACCCGGTTTTGTGTGTGTGTGTGCGTGCGCGCGTGTGCAGGGGGTCATTATGTAGAGTTAGACACAGGTAAGGTAAGATATGGGGAGGGGAGAGGGGTCATGGAGGGTCTGAGGGAAGAATTAAGCCAGGGGAGAAAGGAAAGACAAGAGAAAAGTCAGACGCCCTCTGGCCTTCCAGAGGTCAGGGCTCAGACAGTGCTGTGACCTCCTTCCCTCTAGGCAACCAGCCCAGTGTTTATAAACAAAATCAGACAGGTCTGTTCCCAAACAATAGCACTTCACCAACTTCACAAGCACTTCTATAGCTCTTATGCAAATGAATGAGAACTCCTTATCACCACTGCCCCCCCCCCCCATCCCACACACTTGCACACTCACACCATCCAGGGTCACAAACACACCCTTCTCAAAATACAAGGAGATATTTCCAGCAAGAGTAGCCAACGAAATTTTACATTCGGTCTGGGGAAGAGCTCTAACAGACAACGATGCAGATGGGAAAAGACAGACAAGCGAGGGAAAAAAAGAATAACTGTGATTTCACTGAATAGAAGATACAGTTGTGATCTTTTTAAACCTGAAACATCTATATTTAGTCAGTGAAATGCAGTATAGACAATATATTAACTGTAGCCACCAAACAGAATTATTTTAAAACAAGACATTACAGTCATCCAAACATCCACATTTCTAAGGCAAAAAAAAAAAAGGTCCAGATCTTTATAGTTGAAGAAAAGCCACCACCCACCTCTGTATGAAACATCCCTAAATATTAGACAAAAGCACCATTAAATCCTACAGCAAACAAACAGCCCATCTGATCTAAGTTATAAAATGTATAATTAAATCCATCTTTAATTACAAAAGGCAGCTAGCAAACCAGACAAATCAAAGATTTTGAAACAAATGTTGTTTGTCAAGGTATAGAAATGATAACTTTACATTGTAATCAAAATTCCACTTTAGGAATAAACTACAAGAAAGGGAAGAAAAGCTGAAAGCAAAAAAAAAAAAAAAAAGCATTAAATGATTTTCCAAGTTTTACTTTAAAATAATTATCAGTAAAAGTCTAACAGAAAAAGGTTAAAGAAAATATACCTCAGAGCAAAAAGATCATCTCCTTTTCTTCTTTGTCTATCAGTCCCCTGTTAAAGCATATGGAAAATGTTTTCAAAATGCCCAGATTTGGCACATTGTCATTGCAAAGAGAGGAGCGCAGTGATGCTGTTAGAGAAAATGGGAAATAAATTCAGGATTGGGTGCTGCCTCCTTCAATGCGGATTTATCTAAGTTTAATTTAATATTCCGCAATCACTGAATGATCGCATATAATTCACCAAGATTTTAAGGGGCTTTATTTAAATACCTTGAACAACAAGAGGTTGAAATTTAAACCATTGCGGCCATTGCTTGTATTTTTCAAAATTTTCCTATTAGAAGAACTTTAAGTGGCAATTTCTGATAATAAAAGAAAAACGATAAAGGTTTGGGTTTTTTAAAGGGTTTGTTAAAGGAGAACATTAGCTTTATTAAAATCATTCTGAACGTAAAATCAAAAGCACAAAATGGTTGTTTGTAAAACACTAAACCTTTAATCGATTTTATTGGCATTCCGATCGATTAGATAAACGGAAATCTATAGCAAACATCAAAGCATTTAAAACATTTTCTCTATCTCATTTATAAACAAAACTTTTCTTTTCAGCAGAAAAAAATGATTATCAAACGACTAACAGGAAATTCTTCAGATATCAAATTACGATAATAAAATTATTTCCACATGGAAAGGGATAATGACAATGATGATAGTAATTACAATAATGAATAATTCAACAACCCTTTGACATGTATGGAAGAACCTCGAGCAGAAACCACTCTTGGAGGGGGGCTACTTTAAAATAAATACTTTCTTCATTTTAAAAGGAAATATTTTTAAGAGACAGCTGAAGGGGAGTAGCTTAGGTGTGTCTGTCGGACTAGCGTTAATTTCCCTGCAGTTGCAAAGGAATCAATTTCTTTACCGGCGTTTCCCTTCCAAATTGAGTTACTTTTTATTAGCAAAGATTAATATGCAAATGTCAGTGAGCCCTACCAGATTTGGAAACTTCTGTCTGAACCTGTCTTCTAGTCAAACTAAAACGTGATTCCCAAACTATAGAGGAGGAGGGGGGGACTGGACGCCCCAAACCTGAAGGTCATCACACACATCTGATCCTTTAAGTGAAGGAAAATAGTTCATTTAGAGCTAGGAGAACTGTTGTCCGGAGTAATGCAACCATCAGAGCTTCTGGCATTCTGGCTGCAGCAAGAGGAAGTGTTGCTGTAACGGGTATTATGTTTATTTGTTAAAGAAAATCAATGAAAGTGGCTGTAAAGTAGTTAGTGAGACGTGGGTTTGGGACTCGCGGTGAATCGTGACTCCGGCAGGCTGAGCGAGCAGCTCTTCTTCTTGCCAGGGAAGTCCCCGCGTCGCCCCGAGCCGGGCGCTGGCGGCGCGGCACCTGGTCCCAGCTCGCGGGTGCTGCCCCGCGGTGCTCGCGCCAGCGCCCGAGTCCCTGCAACTCTGTCCTTTCTGCCTCAGTCCAGGCGATCGCTGCCTCTGGTTGACAGAGGGGGCCTTCCCACGCCCTCCCGCCGCTGCACACACCTTTTTCCGCCTGCTCTCTTACTGACTCTAGTAGTGCCTTTACGCTACAGGTCTGAACTTCTGCACTTCTTTTTCCTTCTCCTGGCATCTCTCTCTTCTGCATCTCTTCGTCCCTCCGGTGAATCGCCGAATATTTCCTGCCTCCCCCGCCCCTCCCCCGTTTCTCTCTCCTGCCGTTTTAATTTAGCACCCGGGTCTTCTTACCCTCGCACTCCTATCCTCTCCTCCAGACATTCCAGAGAGTTCTCATCACACCAGAATGCACTCTCTTTCTCCTCCTCCTTCTCCCCTTGGGTTGGAGAGCCGCGGCGGGGGGGGGGGGGGGGGGGGCAGGGGGAGCGGGGAAGACTTCGAGTTCAACTCGCAGGGGTTTTATTCTATTCTTTTAACAGGTTTACTTTCCCTTTTCTTCTTTGCGTAACCTTCACCTACCTCCTAATTTATAACAGAAGCGGGTTCTTTCCCTTTCATTTCCTAGTTTACAGTTCCCGTCTGGGGTTGTGCGTCGCACACGCAACTCTCTGCATCCCACCTCTCACGCCAGCACCGTTCCCGCACCCCCCATCCCCCGGGCTACTATTTTCTTTTACTTGGTTGCCGTCTAATTGCACTTTCTCTTCTCAGGATTAAGTTAGTTATCCTGATTTAAAGTTCTCCGGATAGCACCTCTTTATTTGTCAAATGACTTCATTTCGCAAATTGAAGGGTGGGGGTTGAAGGGGGCAGTGTATCACCCACTTAAGTCCCTTTTAACACCCCAGTCCCACCACTACCCGCCCGGGTCATGTCTTGTGTGAATGATAACGAATTCCGGACGATTTTCCCTCTC
Organism: Cervus elaphus; assembly: GCF_910594005.1. Lineage (NCBI taxonomy): Eukaryota > Metazoa > Chordata > Mammalia > Artiodactyla > Cervidae > Cervus > Cervus elaphus. The sequence continues at coordinate 42,777,564 of NC_057835.1, read as the reverse complement.
AATGCGTGCCGATTACTTAGGAGTTATTCCTGAGCGCGTCTCAAACCCCTCACTTGCATCCTCTGGCTTCGAGTGGTCATCCTTCCGACCTTCCCACCCCCACCCCGCCTCCCGTCCCCGGCAGCCCTGGCTGCGGGCGGAGCGCAGTCTAAAGACCTCGTCCTCTCACTTCTTGTTTCTTGCTGCTGCAGCTGCCGCTGAAATTCGCTGTGGCCGCTGCCTCTTCCCGCTTTAATCCCAGACCTCCAGTCATTGGGCAGCTCCTCAGAGGCAAGAAGTCAACACCATGGCAACCCGACAAGCCTATCAAATCACCGGCTGGTGTGACAGCGGCAACACTGCAGGCAGGAGTGGGTTGGGCAGAAGAGCAGAGTGGCCGCCGCGCTCAGGTACACGGTCTGGGAGTGGACCGCAGCTGTCAGCCTCCAGGGTCTGGCTACACAGATGTGCACCACCCAGTTCCTACCCCTACCCTGCAGGTCTAGAAGAAGAGGAGGGAAAGGAGGGGGCGGGGGAAGGGATGCGTGTAGATTGGAAGAGCTTCGCAGGAGAGTTTCAAGCTAAAAGTAATCAGAGCCCTAGATATTGTAAACTAAAGATGCCTTGTGTCCCCGTGTTCCCTGAAACCCAATCACAGTAGCCTCAGAATCAAATTTAAAGGGTTTGCACAAAGGTATGGGGTTTTTCTTCACCAGTTCTATCACTTGCTTGGACAAAGTTAATGAAACATTCTGGAGTTCCAAAAGGATATAGGAAACTGTGACCTTTTTAAACCTTTACTGTCTGCAAAGTGTTGGATTCTGCAAAAACTCAACGTCACTTTCAGCTATGCTGATTGCCTTGGAAATGACCTACACTTCACCTGAAACTGCCCTTTGCCTGTTCTTTCCTAAAATGTGGGCTGTGTGTAATGTGTGTTCTAGATCTCAGTTCTCTAGAGAAGAAGCAGAGCCTTAACTGGGAAATTTGAGCGCTTCTCTTGGGCCTACCCAGTCTTTGTAATTTCCTCATTTTCCTTAAGACACTCCCAAGTAGGCAGACAGAATAAGATGGGACTTTTGCTAATATTTTAGAACGACTTGTTAATTAACATGAGATAGATTGAAAATACATTTTTCTTTTTTTGATTTTAAAAGCACAGAGTGTTTTTGAGAAACACAGCATACTTTTTCTCCACTGTAATTCCACGGTGAAACCTTTAACAAATATTTGTATGGTACGTTATCATTAACCATATAAGCCCCTCTATCACTGCTCTCAGCATTGATTTCAAAGTTTCAGAACACGCCTTTGTCTGTTGAAGTTGGATAGGACAGAAAGAGAAATCCATTTCATAATGAAGTTCCTGTGCAATATTGAGGAAATCTTGTATGAATTCTAAAATCTACCCTTAAATCTACCTCACATAAACACAATTCACTAAATAAACAGCTTTCATATTGATCTAACATCTAAACTTTTTTAGGCTCTAAAGTGTATAAGTATTTAAATTATCCTTGGCATGCATAAAATCCTAGAGGACTGGAACGGTTTCTTAAAACAGCAATTGTAATATTAAGCAAAGTAGGACAGAACCAATTTTTGTGGCTCTAGAAAGAAATTGAATGAAATCCTGAACTTCATTTCCTTGCTTTCTCTGTATTTCATTGTTGATGGATCCTAATATTAAAACAGTACATTTTCAGCATATAATTTATTACAGACTCAAAATGGGTATAATAACTGACTGGAGAAACAGGTCATGATATGCTAGAGAAAACTTTTGGACATAATATGATTTCCCCTGCAGTGAAACTCTAATAGCATTCTGGTAACATTTTCTTATTCTGTGCCACTCTGCAGAGTTGTTCAATGAAGAACCATCAAGCACAGAGAACTGAAATTTGGTTATAGTTTAAATAGTTAACTGTGCCAAGTTATTGATATCCTTTAATATTTTTGCTAATTCGCATTGCATTTGATAGGTACTGAGTGTTTATAGTGGGAAATGTATAAAGAAACATAATTCCATGGTTTTAAATGAAAATGCATATATGTAATCTGTTATCTTCCAGGAACAAACTTGAATTTAAAATGTTCTCAAAGAGAAGTTCAACGAAATGTGCAAAAACCTTTCAGTACATTTTTAGCTTCAGTATGAATAAATGGGTACAGGAAATATAACACTTAAAAATTTGTTATTTCACTTAATGAAATAGCATACTTAGTTAGTGGACGACTTTATTTATTTATTTTTTTGGCAACTTTAAATACCTTAGGTTCTATAAGACTATTTGTATTTGAACATGTGTATGCTAGTCAGACATGGACAGATACTATCATTCACATCTTTATTTGTAATATTTCTAATTTTAAAATTAAAATAAGGTGAAGTTCATAAATTAATACACTTAAATGAAAACAAATATCTAAATATTCTATTAGTTCCTTTGCATTTCCTAGAAATGGTAATTTTTTTCTTTATTATTTTTTCCTCTGCCACTTATAAATTATTTACAATTAAACAATTTTTTGTATATACTGGAGAGATATTTATTTTGTCATCATAAATGAATTTAGTGTCTACCCTCAAACATACCCTCAGACTCTTTAGCATATGACCATCTGTTTAAATATAGATGTATGTACATGCCACACACATGTTGCTAGTCAGCTCTATGTTCAAATCTTTACAATTAAAACTATTTTCTGTACATTTAGTGTTTTCGCTGTGGATGCTGTTGGAAAGGGAGAATTTGTCTTTTTAGCTAATGAATAAAATGGTGGAATTAAATGTAGTTTAAGTGCTAAATTAAAAAACAAAAGTCAGTGCAAGGCTGCCTTGCTCGTTTTCAGCAGAATGGATACCATCTCCATAGAGTTCATTCTTGACCTTACCTGAGTAAGTACTTTAACTTAAACTATGAGATGCACCTAGAGGGGTAAAACATCGAGCTTAATAGGAAGACAGTTAATAACCTTTTTTCATCCTCATGCACTATCAATCATGGCTGTCACCAGTATGCTGAATCAAAGCAAAAGTGTTCTTCACAGATGACTGATTAGAAACGCAAAATCACAAGATCCATCTTCATGGTCACTTTTATTATAGTCATTTTTAAACTGACAGCAACCTGCTCAGTTTCAGCACACTGGGCATCACAAATAGTGTCACTCAGTGAAGCTAAGCATGAGAAGAGGTTGGTTGGATTATACTTAAAAATAACTAGGCCCTCAACCTTTTATGGAGCCAAGAAAAAGGTTTTTCTCCCTCCATTCCCTTATATTCTCCCCCACCTCTATAACTTGCTTTGATTCCACTATCTCATGAGTTTAATCATTTTGAAAGGAAGGTGATCAGGGTATATACAGTTTTATCCTCCTTAATTGTCTAGGAATTAGGAAATGGACATGTCCACTTGAGAATTACAGATAAATTTTTGTCTACTGCTTTTTGTCAACTTCAGGACAAAGATCATTGCTACCCTTCTAGTTAAAGTGGGTTCTTTTTATATAGAAATGTGTTGTAAGACTAAAAGCCTGAGGAATCTACGTAGTCAGGTGCTAGTGAATGATACCTGCTATGAGGGGGCTCTTCTCTGTTGAAGGCATCTACTTGCATCACCTGGATGCTGTAGCGTTGGAATTACTTGGATTATAACTATCTGAATGCATAATATTAAAGTGGCCAAGATGGTAACCATTAGGTGACTATGTAAATTCTCCTTTATCCCGCCGTATTATTGTCTTTTGGCCCTAAAATATTGAAACAATGACAAATTTGAAAAACCAACAAGTAGATATACATAAAACTCCTTAAACTAGGAGGTTTAAAGTAGTTATAGCTGAATCAAATGATAAGAAACTTTCTCTTTCCTTGAAGTCCTGATCTTTATGCTACAAAGATGACCCTTTCAGGTTTTTTTCATGCTATTTTTATACATTCCATGAGACTATCTTATAATATTATAGTATATTAGTGATACAAACATATATATGGGAAAATTGTAATAGAAATATTTCAAAATATGATGTGATTCTCATGCCCATCTTATGAGCTCTTCATTTTCTGTTTCAGGAAAGAAAACCCAATTGAATTTAAATTTTAATTTAGTAATTTTAACCAAAATGCCCTATTTGAAATTTCTATACAGTTATCTTTTCCCTTCATCTCAAATATTCACTTCCTTGTTAGCAGACAAACACACACACACATACAGAAAAAGAGAGAGAGAAGAAAAATTATCAATGAGATTTTTGTATATAGTATAATGCTTTCATACTCATTTTCAAACATGTTTACATTCTACTTTAATAACTCTTTGTAAAGCTACCAATTCTTTTCCTCTGTTTCTACAAACATACCTACACCCCTTTATTGCTTTAATTTAGATTATGAGAATGCTTTCCTTCTCTACACAAAATACATCAATTGACAAGATATATATGTATATATATATATACATATAATGATATCTCTGTATTTACACAGATGGCAATAGATGCACAAATGTGCTTTCTGTGTACAAGAAGGCTAATATTAATTTCCTTAAATACTGTACATTGTTAATACATATTTTTCTATGAAATTAAGAGATTATGAAATATCTCAATTAGCTATTTAGTTTGATTTTACATTCTTAGGTAAATGAAGTTATCTTAGAATTTGAATAGATACATGTGTTAGTTGATATTTTAAAATATTTACAGTTTATAAAAATTATTGACAATACTTACCAATATGTTGTTAACTATGTAAAATTCTTTAAACAAAATGATTATATATTTAACAGCTACATAATTTCATACATGACAATGTAATAATCACTTTAATGGCTACATTTTCAGTTTACTTTAATGATAAAAACAATTTCTCCTGGCAAAATGAATGTGTGTGTGTGTTTGTGTGCTTAGTTTGGATAAATTTATACTTTTGGAAAGGGGAGTATCCCATAGGATGCAATATTATTTTTTTTAAGTTAATTTTCAGTATAAAATATTCTTTGTGACTAGGTTATACTAGTAAGAATATTTATGGAAAAATATTATTTGTGACTAGGTAATACTAGTAAGAATATTTACGGAAAAAATATTTATTTGAAATAAATGGACTAAATATAGCACTTATAGCAACTAAAAATAATTCAGTGAAATGACATGCATGATTTTTGCCATCATCTTAGTAAACTATACAGGTGGTCACTATAGATCTTAAACATTTATCTTTAACATGATTTATAAGAATTTTAGATCTGGAATCATGTTTTCCTCACTACATAGGTCTTAACAGACAGAAATAAAAATAGTTTTCCTTCATATTTTGGAAATTTAATCAAAACTACTTAAAAATTAACTTCTTTAGGAAGTTACTATGGAGAATCATTGAGAATTTTGTTTTAACATAATTTGAAAACAGTATTCACCTACATTTAAAGCATTATAGTTAATTTAGAAAGGTTTTTTTTTTTAAATCAGCATCTTTATTTACTTGAAATGTTTGTCTGACTATTTTGTTGCTATTTGTTTAAACACATGTCCATTTGTGCATATTGTGCTTACATTTGTGTCATTGAGAATGTTCTTGTGTTTAAGTGAATACATAAAATATACAATTTTATTTAATATTAGAATATCATGATATACAGACTAGCATGAATCTCATAATTTAGTTTGTAGAGATACATTTAATACATAAATACATATTCATAAAAGAATATTTTAAACTAAAGAAAGACTAATGATGTTTGTGCATTTCATTTGGAACTGAAATTTATATTTGTGTATTGCATGTAATACAGGATGCCTACATACTTATGTATAATTACACCTAAATACTCTCAAATTTAGATTATTGACTTCTTTAATTTGTAAAACGCTGTCACACAAATATTACAATTATCCTGCCACACTTGTATTTATGCAGCCTGAATATGCAGTTATGGCATCTTTCTTTTTCCTGGGGTATAATTTCCCCCTGATACTGGAATTGTTCTTTGTTGAATCTTTGTGATGAAAAAGAAAAGCTGTTATATGACTGTCAGTTTGCAATAAATGTGTGAGAAGATGTACAGTCAGGATAGACTGACCATCTTTTAATGTGTCTTCTCTACCTGGGTTTCAGGGCTCCAGTTCCCTACCAGTGATATTTAAAGAGAAAAGAAATGAAAGCAAAGGTCATACAAAAATCACCTTTAACATTTTACAGTGAAAATGGGAAAATTTAGAAATATTTACCATAATTTGTTATACGATTTTAATTTCTTTCCCATATTAATTTTCAAAATACTATTATTATAACTAACTCATTTAAAATTGTCATTCTGTTCAACTCTTTCCTTACATAAAAGATATTCAGCCCTTTAAAATCTCTAAAACTGAAATGATTGTTTTCTCTACCATTTGTATTCTCCAAAGCTTCCTGCCATTCAGCTGAAGTAAAGCTTTTGGATGCATTTGATAACAGTAAAGCTAAAGGATGCGTTTGATAACAAATAAACTGTTTTGATCAGCCTGTTCTATTCTTACCTTGAACTTCAATTTACAAAGAGGTATGCAAATAGATTTAATGACAACTTTTCAGAACACACCCCACGATGTTAGTGATGTTTTCAAGTAAAAATTTAGGATACTATGATACAAAGATCCCTTTTTTTTGATAGCTAAAACTTTTATATGTAAACCTTCACTTATGTATTACACAAGCACTAAAGAATTTTAATGTATTGCAGTTCATTTTGCAATATTTGCACAAACATTCAGAGTAGTATTATGTTGCTTAGTTATTTCATTATATTATATTTCACATTTAGATTTTCATTTAAATTTTCCCGTTTTCAACATTTGGATATCATCTCATTAGCTATCATAAACCAGTAGTTTAAGGAGGGGTAATTCTGAAATGTAAACACCCCTTCTAGAATTTTACAGCATTGCCATGGCAGCATTACTTTCCCCCAAACATTTCCCTGTTATGATTATAAGAAAAGATCAGATGCTGTGGCAATTTTTTTCATATGTGATCTTTCTTTCGAATTATTTTCAAAGTCAACCGTCCTTAGACCTTATTTTCATCTCCACAAAGCATTAAGTTTTGCTTCTTTGTAAAATATTTCTTCATAACATATCTTAGTTTAATTCACTTTTAGCAAAAGAAACACCCAAGCTCAATCTGGAGACCTCTTTCCAATATAATTTAGCTGGACCTTTTCTTAGTAAGGTTTTTCTGGTTTTCATTTTCACTTCATATTCTCAAATAAAAGATCCTTTGTTGTCTACCATTTGATTGGACTTAATGAAAAACACTCCATTTTAACTTAACAGTATTTCCTTTTGAATTTATTATATTTAAGAACACTGTCAAAAATCAAACATTTAATCTCAGGTTTTTATATTTCAAAATATATTACTATCACATGGCCCGGTGAGGTGATGTAAAACATATACTGAAAAGATTTCAAAAAGAAAAGCAAAAGTGAAAAAAAAAAAAGAAAACCCCGTCTTCATTTTAATATGAAACTAAATACTATGGCTAATGTGGAGATTGGGTGCAGCAGCTGACTGTAAAGTCGAACATGTGACAGGGTGCCAACAGCGGAATTGTGCAGTATTGACTAAATGAGGTTCACTGATTTGTATTGAGGCTAATATCTTCTTTAAACAATTCCGTGTAAATTGTGCGTATAAAGTCATTGGAAGCTATTTCTCAGGACAGCCTCGCTGGCTAGCTACCTGCTGGAGTGAGGAAGATAATCAATAGGAAGAAATAGAGCCGAGCATGAGCCTGGGAAGCTTCAGAGCAGTTAATGCTGATAAAAGTAGATGATGTCAATATTTGGGAATAGCACAACTCTAGGATAATAGACAAAAGAGAAGTGCATATGTTGTAGGGTGTTCAAACAGGGGCAAAATTAAAAGCCTAAGTGGCAGATGATGCCCAGGGCTGCAAAAGACATTATTTATTACAGGTATTGCTAAATTTCTCTTGAAATCCAAACAGAGGGAGACATTCTATGAAAAAGATACCTAACTTTTCTCAGAAGCTAAAATACCCATTTCCATTTCAATGGACAGTAGGTTTCTGCTCCTGATTAGTCTTGGATAAAGTGTCCTCCAAACATTTGGCAGATATATATTTTTACATATGTAATACTACATGTCTCAGGAATAAATAGTATTTTTTTGATTCTCTAAGTTGCTCCCAAGATATAGCAAATAAAATAACTTATAAAAGATAAAAATGAAAATAGGCTGTCAATCATAGGGTGATACCAAAGAAATAAATGAACCTAATAGCTTTTGCATACATTTCTGATTATAGCAGATACCTTCTTTAAAGGTAGTAGACTTATTGGAAGTGAGGTAATGGTATATTTTTACTAATTTAATACTGAAAATCAGTTTTCCTCTTGCTGTCAGGTGATGAAATTTTGTTCTTCTGTGCTGATCTTTCTGCTGATGTATTATGACATAGTCTGTCAACATGAACAGATATGTGAAAGGAGATTGGGTGACTGAGACATACAACCTGCATAGAACTCTTCTTGAATTTTAAGCATGTTATCATGTTTGGGTACAAGAAGTAAGATTGTGCTTGCTTTAAGATGCTGTATTTTTTATATAATTTAAGCCCAAGCAAAACAGGTGGACTGTGTGACAAGGCTTTCAACCTCAGTGAGTGAGCTCAATCCAAAACACATATTTCAGAATACCTTTTAAAAATCCCTTTCACGTAATAAGTTGATTCCTTTCAGAAAAACAAAAGACCATTTGCAAAATATAACTTTCTTGACAAAGAGGAGAAATCCATTCATGCACATGTGATTATCAAACATAGCTATTTTCTCCTAAATTAAACAATTCCACAACTGTTCCATGCTTTTATTGTCACAGATGTTTTTATTGTTTGGTGTTAGATATATATCAAGTACATGATTCTGAAGTTAGGTGAAATAGCTAAGCTTTGATAGTTTTCATTTAACATCAAAAAACAAGAAATGCTACTAGAAAAGTAAACGTATTTATCTGGGACCTAATATAGTGAACATTATTTTTACCCCAAAATAGAGAAATAAATAAATTTTACCCCTGCAATTCATTTTATGCTTTTATTTTAGGAATAACTATTTATTTTGAAAATAATTTTTATTTTTATTTTGCTAAATCATACATTGGAGTTAATGTTTCAATGAAAATGATTTTATGTTCCAAATATATAATCTTTGTAAGCTTTCCCACAAATACAATTTGCTTTAAAAATTGCTAGCATGTTGTCATACATCCTCTCTTTTCATCTTAAATACAGAGAAATAAAAGATCTTTGGTCATTCTTGAATTCTAAAGAAGGCTTCGTTTCAAATAAAGTATGAATTTTGATTTAGACACACAGAAAAAAAAATCTTTTAAGATCTATACTTCAACTAATTTGTTAATCTTGTGCCACTTTTAGCATTTGTCACACATATAGACCAGGAAATTGGCTCCATCTCATTCTAGCTCTGTATTGAATTAAAAACCTCCACTGCAAAGAAGAGCATGATGTGGGGAAAGAATAAATTTAGTTCTTTCTTTAGTAATGCACATATATTTCCATACATTTCACATCCTAAGGGAGCCTATGAATGCATTCAATAAATACAAAACTATAAACTGTAATTCCAGAAAGGGAAAGGTTTAAACATTTTTTTCTGACTTTAATATACCATTTTAAGTTTGAAAACTGAAAATTAAATCATTTCATTTTTTTATTTTACTTTTTTTTTAGTAGACACCTTCAGTATTAGAAATAAATCTAAAATAATGGATCTTAGTTGTCCCTTCCTCTTGGTTGATATTAGCAGTTTTAGATCAAAGCACATTACACATCAGCAGTGACAAACTGAGAAAAATGTTTTATACCAATTGAGTCTCTGTTTGCATTCAATCCACCAAAGTCCACCCTGGCTAATTTAGTAGACATTGTATGCAAACCATTTATGTACAGACATTAAAAAGGAGTGTCCATTCCTATTTCGTGTTGCTAGGCTGAGAGAAAAAAGGTAGTTTTCTACAGAGTATGATAATAATGGATAGATTTGAAGCATGATGGGTACATTTCTAGGAAGACTGTTAAAAATGAAACATGCACCACAGGTGAGGGAGATTACGAACTCTGATATAGACTCTCCGAAGGTGTAGTTCACTTTGCTCAAGTATTTGAATCTGTGACTGTGGTCTGAGGAGACAGTGCAGTGTGGTAGATTTATGATGGTCTCACGGAAACAGAGCTAGCAAAGATTATGGCACACTTGTTTAGAAAAACGGTGAACTGAAGGTTCCTGATTTATACTGACATATATCTCGATGAAACCAAGGTTTGCAAATTGCCTTGAGAAGTCATCTTTTTTTAAGTGCTTGATAGGTCCCTAAATGTACATATCTATTTTAAAACATCATCAAGAATGCTGATACTGTATTTGTAAGAATTTTCTCTTAGATCTTGAGGTTAAAAAATATTTTCATTTATCTATTTCTATTTCTTAAATACCTTCAAAGTTGATATCCAGCAAAAATCATGTCAGTTAAAGAAACACACTCCAGAATAGCTAAAAACTAAAAAGGCCAGTATTATGAAGAATTCTGAAAAATGTCACAGTATGCCTGCTTAGTTAAGAGATTCAAAATCTTTAAGGCTTTTGTTTTTTCACATTTACGTTTTTATTCAAGGATAAAGAAATAGCCTGAAAAGAAAGGGCTTGAATTGGTCCACTTAAAATCCATCACTCCCTGACTCCTTCCTGTTTTAAGTGTTTAATCAACATGGTTTGAAGAATGTGGCTGTTTCTCTCTTATTTTGTGAGGCCAGTGAAGGTACTCCCTGACTAAATTCAGGACTGAAATTGTGAGCTTATATGCTCATCAATTTTTTTTTTTTTTTTTGTATGGGAAGTCTTATCTGTGTGTGATTAGAAATGACAGAATGCATGACACAAAGTTGTAATCATTCTGCTGTGCATTTACAATTCCTGAGAATGTTATTCCTTCCTTGCCACCCCTTTTTATTTTTATAATAGTCCACAATGTTACTATTTATATTTAGGAGAAGCACAAATTCTTTTCTCAGATCCCATGATACCAATTTAGATGCTCCTACTTAATCTGAGAAATTAATATTTGGGAAAAGACAAGAGGGTTGTGCGATTAAATAACACAGCTTTGAAATCTTTGAAATCACAGCCCCTTTAAAATCCTCATTCTATTGGTGCCATTATCCTTGTATTTTACAGCTTGAGGAGTTTGGATGCTTAATGCTGGTATTGTGTGAAGTGGGTGTTCCTGGAAGTCACACTTATGAATTATTGTGTGCCCCAACTGCTTCCAGGCATAAAATTTCTCTAACAGACAGCAGCTGACAGACTGGGAGAATCTGGCTCCAAGTGTCAGATAACGTCTAACTGTAATGTAAGTTTTGAACGTATCTTTTGGGTCTCCTTTCTTAGGGATTTAGTAAAAATGAATGAAATATATAGGAAGCCTAGCCTCTTTAGCATAGCTCAGCATCTCAGGATACCAATTTTTTTATGGTAAAAAAAAACACATAACATGAGATGTACCCTGTTATTAAATTTTTTAAGTGTCCAGTATTCAACTGTAGGCACAACATTTTACAGCCAATTTCTAGATTTTTTTTAGTCTTGCATAACTGAAATTTTTACCCAACTCCTCATGTCCATGTTCCTGAAGCCTCTGCAACCATTTTATTCTGTTTTTATTAATTGGACCATGTAGATCTCTCACCTAAGTGGAATCATGCGATATTTGTCTTTCTGTGACCATCTTACTTCACCTAGCATGATGTCCACAAAAGGCATCAGGATATCTTTTTGGGGTTAGCCTTATTCTCTCTTTGGAAGATCACAGAGAACCGGCTCAGCTGGAATGTTCCACATGGAATAGAACAGCACGCTTGCTAGGGGACAGTGGTGGGGGAGGGGTCAGGACGGAAAGACTGAGGAATTCTTACAGCAAACAGGTACAGTGAGACTCGTGGCCACCATTTTCGTCATTGCTGACAGTTGGGAAGCTAAGTGAATCTCAATTGAGTGTGCATTGTATGATAAGGACTTCACTTACGTTGTCACTTTGATCCACTCAGGTCCTCACTGAGGCCGACATAGTTATTATCCCCACATCGTAGATGAAAGAAATTGGAGCAGACGGTTGAAGTCACTTGGCCAAGCTGATGGAGCACAAAAGTACTAGAGATGAGGTTCAGTGTCCCCCTGGAACCCTGTCATGATGCTTCTCTAGAAGTCCTTTAGTAAAAACTGGTCTTTTTTTTTTTTTTTAATCAAACTGAGTAAGAATATAGTCTGTATCACTGGAGGAGAAACAGCTCTTCTTTCTTTTCTTTCTCCTCGCTAAGAAATAAGGAAAAAGCATCCTTTGCCAAAGTCTGCTGACTTTGTCTGACTATTTTGTTCTGAAGCAGGGTAAACACATCAGAGTTAGATATACATCCCAGGATGCAGATGACAGACTGTTCAATGTGGCAGCGTTAATCTCTGAGGCTTCTCCAGTGAGCCGGTATCCAGATCCCAGCCGTGCTCAGTGGTATGAATTTACTGATGGCTTTGTAGAAGATGTACAAATTTAGTAAAATCCAAGTATTCCATGTAAAAAGGATCTGGTTTGAATTACATGTTTCTGCGACATTATCAGGAGTTGTGGATGGTGCTCTTCTTTCCACGACTGTATTCTCTTGATTGTGGTTGTTGTATTTACATTCTATTATGTAAGATCAAGTATAAATCTATGGTTCAGTGGGAGAATTTATTAGCTTTTACTCCTTAGATAGACAGGATTTTGTGCTTAACTTTCTATGTTGTCATCAGTGGTTGCTTTTATTAGTTCTGCTGCATTCGTTTTTGTTCAAAAAGACATTCGTTAAAAATTACTTGTTTTCTTTACTCATAAGAGTTGCAGCTGATGTGAAAATCGGCGATACCCATTACAGGTGTATACTCTGCTGAAGCAATTTGAATAGTTTACTTCCTTAAAAATTGTAGTGTTTATATGTATAGAGAATGCTTTGCCAATAGTAGATGCTCAGTAAGTGTTAAACAAGAAAATGCATATTTGCTTTGATCAAAATTTGATTTAAAAGGACTGATCTCATCACTGGTTATTCAGGTTTGTTACATTAAAGATTACTTTGTTTTTCCACCCTTAGGCTGCCATGAAGATGGGGATCTAAGCAAATACAGTGTTCTAGCACCTCTAATGATGGAAACAGAAAATGTCAGAGGTTCACAATTATTATTCAGCAAACAATAGAGCAAAGTACATTCGAGTGGAAACATTGGAGTCAGTGAAAAGAGAGTTAGAATTCTAACTCTAGTTAATATGGTGTTGTGATCCTAGATCAGTTATTAATCTCTTCAGACCAAGTTTGCCTTTTCTATAAAGTGGGTATTATAGTAACAGGGAGGGATCCCTTAAGAAATGGCTTTTAAATATTCTGTGGAATAGCACAGAGTCTGACATTGTGTAAGTACTCAGTAAACTTTACATGTCGCTATTAATTTGTAGGACGTTTTGATGGCTTTAAGTATATATAGATTTTCTATTTGAAAAGTTCTATTTTTAGTATGTCATACTAGGGAATGATCTTTCAAATCAAAAACTGTTTTCTTCCGAGGATTCTCTTAAGAATCAAAGCAGAGTCCAAATCAAGAGGAAAATCTTTAAAAACAGATGTAATTCAAAATATTATGATTCTGTAAACTTGTTGACTTCAAAACATGAAACTTGAATAATTTGGTTTCCTATGTGGTAGAAATAACCTATAAACAAAATTTTAAATTAACTAAATTTTTCTTTCATAGCTGACATCAGATTCAGATTTTTGAACTGGGATGTGGCTACAATGGTGAATGAGATACTGTATATTTAAAAATCTTGTAGCTCTATGATATATTTAATGACAAAAATTATGATGTAAGACCATTCAGTTAAATATTAATCCCATGAGACTAATTTAAGAGCATAAAGTTAGAATGTGATGTATATTGTGGGCTACCAAGAATGCCATGTTTTTTTCCAATGTTCTGAAGCTGTATATCTGTCACTATTGTGTATGTATGCATGTATGTGGGTGCCTATGTGTTCATGAACTAAGAAAACAAAATTTTTAAAAATTACTGTTTTATTTCAGCTTTCATTGCGTTGTTTGTAGGAAAAGAAATAACATTTTCTTCTCTCACCCTTAAGTGAAGAATCTATTTCCTGAAGGGAAATTACATGTATACATAAATGGGCAGACAAGGCTTATGTAACACAGTCATGTAAACTGTGAAGGTGTTATAAATAGCAAAATTTCTTCAGCAGAAGTAGTGATATTTATTATAAGTTTTCCACGTTCCTTCATTTTTAAGTTTTCTGCTTTTTTTCAAAGTCTGCTAGGTAGTGCCATACATAATTTTTTTTTTTTTTTGAGAAAAAATGGTAAAGCTCTATCCCTTTATCACTGACAGGAATAACAAATATCCCATCTCTCCCTTTTCCTTTGACTTGGGTGACTTGTGCCCTCGTGTGTGACCAAAAGGCGCCCTTTCTGTTGACAGTTACAAGCAAAGTGGAGATGCTTTGTCGGACTGTATGCACTGTCCAAATAAACCAGGATGTTCAGAACAATTTGGGCAGCAAAAGTGTAGTTTCATGAAGTGCAGTATAGCCATCTTGCTGGACACTTAGACAAAACAGACAAAAGGACAGAGATGGAGCATTCCTAAATGTGGAACCGTATTTCATTCATAGATGAAATGAATTAGATGGCTTAGGATTTTTCTAACTGCTAGAGACAAAAACATTTCTTATATTAGATTGCTGGAATTAAGTCAAATTTTCAGAGTCTAGAAGCTGTGTTTGGTAAATTTTCTCTTTCCAAGAAAGATATTAGGCATTATTTTCCATTCTGTGCTGTGCTATGCTTAGTCACTCAGTCATGTCTGACTCTCTGCGACCTCATGGACCTGCCAGGCACCTCTGTCCATGGAGCTTCTCCAGTCAAGTATGCTGGAGTGGACTGCCATGGCCTCCCCCAGGGGACCTTTCCAACCCAGGAATTTGAACCCAGATCTCTCAGTGTAGGAGGATTCTTTACCATCTGAGCCACCAAGGAAGTCCAAATTTTCCATTCTAATTTGGGATTAACGTTAAAAGCTTGTCTGAATGCCATCTGTTATCACAGGTATCATCAGATGGAAATCTTGTTCTTGAGCTTAACTCATATTCTGTAAGCCAGGACAAGCGGGAAGCAAATAGTAATACATCTATAAGGCTGACTTCCTCCCCAGATGGCCGCTCTGTAAATGTAACCTCATGATAGAATGAAGGTAGTGTATTTTCCAAATCTTTTGCCAATCATTTGTTCTTAACCAAAAAGCCCAAGGTTAAGAGAATCTGCCTGCAATGCAGGAGATGCTAGAGATGTGGGTTCAATCCGTGGGTCAGGAAGATCCCCTGGAGCAGGAGATGGCAACCCACTCCAGTATTCTTGCCTGGAGAATCCCATGGACAGAGGAGCCTGGTGGACTACAGTCCACAAGGTCTCAAAGAATCAGACATGACTGGGAGACTGACCACATACACATACACAAACTAAAAAGCCCAGGATTAAAGAATGCCTAAAAGCCAATAAGAGAAAGGAAAACAACTAACTGGAAGAAAAAGAGATAAAGAATGTGAGCAAAGCTTTGTTACTCTCTCTAGTCTTTTCATTAGCAATTTACTCAATCATATAACTAATATATCTTGGGTGCTCACAATGTACTTGAAGAAGAGGCACTGTAGAACTAGAGATACAGAGCATGAACAAGACTGGAATTTCTACCTATTAAATAGGAGTGAGATGAACATTTTATTCTGGACCAATGTAATATAGCAGGCAAAGTTTCTTAGCAGGGCTAAACTCAGCATTGCAAGTAGATAGACACTGTATCAGAAGCATATTTCCATCCTATTGTAGAATTGTTACTACTTTAATGGCTAGATGTATTCTAACTCTTCATATTATTAAAGTTTCAATGGATTCTGAACTTTTGCTGTTATAGACAGCATTATTGTTTTGAATCCTGAAGATTGCCTCAATGTCCTATAATAAAGACATAAGGAAATAAGACTTGGCCTGGAGGTATATGGGATGGACGTATTAGGGCTTCCTTGCTAGCTCAGTTGGTAAAGAATCTGCCTGCAATTCAGGAGACCCTGGTTTGATTCCTGGGTTGGGAAGATCCCCTGGAGAAGGGAAAGGCTACTCACTCTAGTATCCTGGCCTGGGGAATTTGCAAAGAGTAGGACTGGACTAAGTGACTTTCACTTTGGGCTTCCCTGGTAACTCAGGTGCTAAAGCATCTGCCTGCAATGAGGGAGACCTGGGTTCAATCCCTGGGTCAGGAAGATCCCCTGGAGAAGGAAATGGCAAAATCACTCCACTTAACTGTTTTTCATGGAAGTGCAATAGAGGATTATGCAATATTAAAATGATTCTTGCCAACAGTCTTTAATAATTCTAAAATGAAAAAGCAAAGCAAAAACTGAATTACACGTACACATAGATATATTAAGAACTCAACTTTGTATATGTATGAAACTATCGAGGAAATTTTATCAAATGATTATTATGGTTAATTTTGTATGTGGGGTTATAAGTAATTACTAATGCTTTTTCCTTTTATTCTTTGCTTTTTTAAAGTTTTTCTCTAAAGACTATGTATTTTTTTAGAATCAGAGAACACCCATATGCTTAAAGTTTCAAGTGATTTATTTTCAATTAAAAGTAAATAATTTAAAATTTTGAAAGGTATATCTAGTTTTTTTCTGGTTGATTTTTATCAACTTAAAAAGGCACCAAGAATATGAATAATACTAACATTAAGTCAAAATAAAATTTTTTAAAATCCCCTGCTTTAATAAGTAAAAATATCTCACTGCTATTTTAGTTTGAATTTCTTTGGTTAGAATAGATCATGATTATTTTGCTCTAGTTTTTAATTTTTAAAAGATATTTGCTTTAAAAAAAAAAGATATTTGCTTTTGTCTGAATTGCATACAATATTCTTTGTCTATATTTCTTATTTTTTCCCTTTATAAGAATGTTTTATATTATATTAACATTTGCTATAAATATTCCCTGTTCTCTGCATTTAAAAAAATTTTAAATTGTTACTCTTCAGCAGTTTTAAATGGTCAAATTTGTTAATATAATCCATTGTGATTTTATTTATAATATCACATTAAAAAATTTTGGCCCTCCAGAGTTTTATAAATATTAAATTATGTTTGGTAGTTTTGTAATTGCTTGGCTAATTTCCTGTAGTTTATAGCTGAATATTTTAAGTTAGCATTTATAGAATATTGTTTGTTGTATTGGCCTACATTTTTTTCTGAATGCTAGCTAGTAAATGATCCCAACACCCCTATTTACATATTTAATGACACTTCCTATAATTATATACATATATATTTATATTCACAAACATATAAATATATAGATAGATGTTCATATATGTTCATATATGTACATGAACATGTATGTTAGTATTAATTTTTTTAGTTTGTACATTGTATAGAAGTTTGTACACCTATCTCAAATGGAATTGTATTTTAATTAGTCTTGATTTAATCTTTTTAACATTTAAAAAAAGTATTTTAAACCTTGCTTTAATCTTGATGAATTGTAATAATTTATATGTTTGTATATACTTACTCCCTTTTTCTTACATTTTAAAATATTCTTGCCCCTTTTCTAGATTAATCTTGCTATCAATTTCTGTCATGTTCTAAGAAAAAGATTCTATTTGAGGTTATTTAAGATAGAGAATTCTATTAAATGTACAAATTAATTTACAAAACTAAATAACTTAAATAATTACAAACAATAGTTTATCTGAACTCAATTGAATTTTCTGACTCCTTCTGACATGAGAGACTAATAATTCCTACAGAAGCATGAATGGAAGCACAATCTTCAAACTTCTGTTATCTTTGCCTTTTTCCTTAAAAGTTTCTAGGAAGCAGTTGTCTTCTACAAATAGAACAGACTTTATCTTCTTTGTGTTGTTAATGGTTACCAATGCATGTTCCACAACTCATGGGAGTACTTCCTGAAAACATTAAAATACTTAACCAATTAAAGATTACTTAGATTAACAAACATCTTGAGGAGAAAACATTAAAGTCCTTATCTCATGAACAATTATGACATAGATTTTCTAACATCTAAAATTTCAAAATAAGGGTTTTGATAAAAAAGGAACAGTAATTCCGGATCACAGGTCAGTTGTGGAAAAAAAACAAGTCTAATTTGTGTCATAAGTTTAGACGTTTGACTGTCAGAGGAAAGCAGAGTGCCTGTAGAGAGAGGTCTGGGGAGGGTTGTCAGCACGTGTCATTTTTCTGTTGCAGTTTTGTAGGAACACAAGTGTTTGTAGGATAGGTGCTTATATTTGAACCATGATACTAGTTCGTGTCTGATTTCCAGGTTTGTTTGTTTTTTTTTTAATTCCAGTTAATATCTCTGCTATTCACTGGCCTATATCTTAGGTCCAACCCACCTTTTGAGACCATCTTATCAGATCCATAGTTATTAGCATCTTTCCCCTTATCTTTCATTATGCCACCCATATACTTTGCACCAAGTTGCATATATTATATGAAGAAAGTGAAAGTGTTAGTCGCTCTATCATGTCCCACTCTTTCGACCCCATGGACTGTAGCCCACCAGGCGCCTCTGTTCATGGAATTCTCCAGGAAAGAATACTGGAGTGGGTTGCCATTCCCTTCTCTAGGGGTCTTCCCGACCCAGAGATGGAATCCAGGTCCCCTCCCTTGCAGACAGATTTCTTCACTGTCTGAGCCGTTTTAATTACTCTCCCAAACAAATCTAAAAAGTATGTATTATTCTGGATTGTCATCTAATTTTTACTAGTACTATTTTTCCCCAATATCCCTAAGAACTTGCAGTTTTGTTGAGTATAGACCACTTCCCAGTTGACCCCTACAGCGCCATGGAACTCTAGAATCTGCATTCCCTTATTAGATTCCACCAGCTGGCATTGCCAACTGACCGAGTCACTGAGCTGTGAATAAACTGGCTGTTCTCTCCATGGTCAACACCTAGATCTAAGTCTCTTAACCACCATCCCCCCCCACCCCCCGCCCCACCCCTGATCTGTTAATAGTCTGCTATCTTATCTTGTGTTGTCTGTCTATCCATTTGCCATCCTTTTTATTTAATGTGTTGTCAGTTCAGTTCAGTCAGTCAGTCGTGTCTGACTCTTTGCGACCCCATGAACCGCAGCATGCCAGGCCTCCCTGTCCATCACCAACTCCTGGAGTTTACTCAGACTCATGTCCATCGAATCGGTGATGCCATCCAGCCATCTCATCCTCTGTCGTCCACTTCTCTTCCTGCCCCCAATCCCTCCCAGCATCAGGGTCTTTTTCAATGAGTCAACTCTTCACATCAGGTGGTCAAAGCATTGGAGTTTCAGCTTCAGCATCAGTCCTTCCAATGAACACCCAGGACTGATCTCCTTTAGGATGCACTGGTTGGATCTCCTTGCAGTCCAAGGGACTCTCAAGAGTCTTCTCCCACACCACAGTTCAAAAGCATCAATTCTTCGGCACTCAACTTTCCTCACAGTCCAACTCTCACATCCACACATGACCACTGGAAAAACCATAGCCTTGACTAGATGGACCTTTGTTGACAAAGTAATGTCTCTGCTTTTAAATATGCTATCCAGGTTGGTCATAACTTTCCTTCCAAGGAGTAAGCGTCTTTTAATTTCAGGGCTGCAGTCACCATCTGCAGTGATTTTGGAGTCCAAAAAAAATGAAGTCTGACACTATTTCCACTGTTTCCCCATCTATTTCCCATGAAGTGATGGGACCAGATGCCATGATCTTAGTTTTCTGAGTGTTGAGCTTTACGCCAACTTTTACACTCTCCTCCTTCACTTTCATCAAGAGGCTTTTTAGTACCTCTTCACTTTCTGCCATAAGGGTGGTGTCATCAGAAGAGGCAAAAATAATTCTAATTTTAATGCTTTCAAAGACCCATACGGAGGCAGTCCTTAGATTCAGGGTTGATAGTAATAGTGAAAAATTTGACCCTTTACTAATGCTCAGTAGTTATTCTTGGCCAAAATGACTATTAGCCAGGCACACACAGCTTGTTTCTGTGTGCCTATGAACTTAGCTGGTTACAGTTTCAATACATTACAGTGGTCTGAAGGCCCTCAATGGATAACTCCTGGTGGATGTTACCAAGGGCACACCATTAAGGAGGGAGGAGAAGAAAACTGAACAGCAGGGGAAAGAATACTAGACTTTGAGTAAGAGACTATTATTTAATTTTTGGCTATCTTATGTATTAGTTGAGTGCATGGAAAGTTTATTAAACATTCTGAGTCTTTATTTGTTTGTGTATAAAATATGGGTTATGTTATCAACATAAGGTTCAACAAAACAGTATATAGAAAAGACTAAATTCTGGCACACAGTTGGAGATTTGATCTATCAGAAAATAAGATAGCACATTCAATGAGACAATTGAGGAGTCTGACTGAAGAATTTATTTACAAATGAACAGGACTAACAGAAACTGAAGAGCAGGGAGCTGTTACTTAGCCCAAAAAGAGCAAGGGGAGCCAGGAGTTACTGGAATGTGGAAAAAGAGTTCTACCCACAGAAGGAGGCTAGCTGCAAAGGGTATCTGGCTTGAGTAAATAAGCAGCAACTTAATGCTTATAGTAAAAATGGTTAAATTAAGTGGTCTTTTTACCTTTAACAAATGTAGCTCTTTTGATGCAAATTAACTCTGGTATCAAATTTAGAGATTAACTGAGTAAATCTTTCTAGAGAGTTATCAGGAAAAATGACTAGCAGGAAGTACAACTACCAGAAAAAAATAGGCGGTAGGCAGTGGGAGAACAGAAATATACTTTGAACCAAGGAAAAAACCTGAGAGAGTTTCTGTCCTTCTGATTAACAAAAGGTAACCTGAATAATTTTTACTGTGATATTTATTGTTGATGGAATTTTTAAAAGTGGAAGTGTTAGTCGCTCAGTTGTGTCTGACTTGTTGCGACCCTGTAAACTGTAGCCCTCCAGGCTTCTCTGTCCATGGAATTCTCCAGGAAGGAATACTAGAGTGGGTAGCCATTCCCTTCTCCAGGGGATCTTCCCGACCCAGGGATCAAAACTGGATCTCCTGCATTGCAGGTAGATACATCATCTGAGCCATCAAATTATGGGGCATTTTGACTTATCCTCAAGTCTCATCCTCACCATGTGGGTTTAAATGTTTCAATTGGATTGAGTCAACTGAAGCTCATATGAGTGTTTCCTAATAGAAGAGGTGGCAGATCCAGAGATCCACGTGGATGTGTTGTAAGTTGTATAAAGTTCTGTGCAGATTTCAACATTATTGTATACACACGAAGAGAAATAAAAAAACAAAAACATATAATCCAATGGTACAACTCCTACAATTAGTTTGGAATACTTACCCCTACCTAAGAGTAAATAGGATCACACTGGACTGATTTTACTGATTGTTTTAACCTGGAGGAACTGATCAATATCAGAAGAGGCCCTGTTTTTCTTGCCTTCAGACTTTTTCCTATTTTACTCATTTAAATTAACCCCAGTGCTGTGCTGTCAGTTGGGTGTGGGTGGAGTGGGGATGGTTTATTTGTCCTGAGAAACAAGATAAGTGGTCACTGATGCTACTTGATAGCATCTCTGTGTGGATGGTGGGGATAATGCTCTGACAGAGGGATGTGAACAAGTGTTTCCTTAATTGTCCATCCAGGTGGTACTCTCTGAATGTTCCCAGATTTTGTGTTTTTGCTCACCTAAACCATGTAAAATGAAAATGTCACAAGAGAGGAATTGGACAGCAGTCAGTTGTTAATATGCTGGCTCCACAGTTTCAACATCTATCCATACTTGAAAAGAGGAAAGAAGGAGAATAGAGAAACAGAGATTTCTTATAAGCTAATGAGAGTAACAGGGCTTACTGGTGGCTCAGTGGTCATGAATCTGCCTGCCAGTGCAGGAGATAAGGATTTGGTCCCTGGGTCAGGAAGATCCCCTGGAGAAGGAAATGGCAACCCACTCCAGTATCTTTGCCTACAAGATGGCATGGACAGGGGAGACTGGCGGGCTGTGGTCCATGGGGTCACAAAAGAGTTGGATATGATTTATTGACTAAACAACAGTTGAAAGTAATAAGAACTGAATCTTGGACAAGGAGCTGAATGGGTAGTAGCAACTGAGTGACAATTGTCCCACCAACCAAAATGGGACAATTGCAATGAAAGGAAGAAAAAGAGAGCACAGAAGAAACATTAGTATAATAAGTGCATCAACCTTAAAGGTGGTGGTGGAAATGCATGGGTTCTAAATATAATCTAAATAATGGATCAGCATTTGAAAGGTTTTTTTTGAGATTGAAGATTTGTATTTAATTTCTATTCTTTATGTGTTTGTTGTAATAAGACAATATTTATATTCTACTTAAAAAAAAAGCCAAATGTAGATACTGTTTTGTCTTATGCTGTTTGACTTTATTCACAGCGAAAAATGATAACATCATTTTTATGTGACTCATATGCAAAATGAAATATGTTCATCTTTGAGGTCGGCTGATGGGAAATAAAATCAGATATTTTACTTCTAACTCCATCAAGCAAAAGAAAAATCAGTTGTGATTCCAAGAAGAGATGAACTCTTGGTAAGGAAATATTTGTTTTACAATTTTCAGAAAGAATTATCAAATAACATACTGTAAAAAAGTTGAATGCCTAAGCATATCCTTTGTTTGTTTGTTTTAAATGAAATCATAAATGGTACATGAGGGAACACAGTAACATTTGAAGAAGAGGCAATTGCATGAATATTTAAATTTCTTCCTGTATTCCTATGTTCATAAAAAATAAAATTCAGGTGTCATGGAAAAACACTTCTCATCCTTTGAACTTTACATTAGTAAGCTGTCAGCTCCTTGAAGACAAGAAAGATAGTTTAGCTTATGCTTTCATGTGTTTTTTTTAACTTACTTGATCATGTTGGTTTTAAATTCATATATAGATGGGGCCTTGGATCCTTTGTTGTTTATTTTAATTTCTAGATTTAAATTCTGTAATCTAAAAGTATGTGACAACTTATAATGGTCTTTTTAAAATAAATTTCAATTTTCCTAGTACAAGCATATTTTTTGACAAGATGGCATTGAATCTGCATAAGTTTAACTGCCACAATTGTTTGGTCAAATATTTGATTTGGGGATTTGTCAGTGAGATGAAGTCAGCCACAAGAACTTTATATGAAAACTGATTTCGTAGAAAGATGCTTCTTCCGTTTGCTTCTTCTAGTCAATGGAAGGGTGAAATCTTGTCTTTCAAGCACTGGGAGGCAAGATGAAAATATCAGTGCTGCTCTCTGACATGTTAAATGGTTGCATGTTAGATATTATAGATATAGCCTCTTTATATGTCCTTATAGAAAGGTTTACTTTGGATGGCAAGTCTGAAAATTCAACATCATTGTGTATAAGGTTAAAAAAGGTAAACCACACAGTGAGATTTATAATTTCTACATTTAATGTTTTGGATGGACAATTGAAATCATTAACATAGAAGTTCTTTACATTTTCTTTGGGCTCAGAGGTTTTTGTAAACTGGTTTTCAAGAAAGAGGTAAGACCTGAAGAAGGAAAAATACAATATATTGTTTAGCATGCATGTTTGACACTCAAGTTTATTGATAGGTTCTGCCTTTTATAAGATGAATACTATGACAAATGACAGAGAAGAGATTGTGCGTCACTATCTCTGTTCTATCTATGTACTGCCAGTGGGCAAAGATTTCTCATTTCATACATCATTTACAACTTCCTACAGTAATTTTACACAGTTCATATCCTTGGTACAAGGCATAGCAATTATCTATACATATATATGCATGCAGGCATACTGAATATGAAAACCATGTGGTTCTAAAAAGAGTTCCAAAGTTCACACACTCCAACAAAGAAAGTTGCTAACAGCCCATAAGTTGTTCAATTAAAAAACTTTTCTATTTTAATTTATGCCCCAGTATTTACCTCTGGAACAGATTGGTTCCGGAGGTCTTCTTTTAAAGTACTGTTTGTAAGAGTGAAATATTTTCAGTTTTCCTAATTGCTTTTGTGTTCCAAAAGTTAAAAAATCATATTTTTTTTCTAACTACGTTTGGCCTTTTGCCTCTAAGTAGAATGAGAAAAACAAAATATTGTGTTTTTAAATAGGTAAAAAATCCCCCAAAATGTACAGGTTTTCAGTTTTAAATGTGAATAAACATAAAAGTTTGACAGTGTTTGGTTATTTTGGACTTTCTAAAATTATTTTAAGTTATCGTAGTTCTACTATTTCATCTAATACAGAACATGTAACTTTTAGAGAGATTATGAATTGCTAAATTGATACATAATTTATAATATTCATAAGTAATTCTGAGCATCTTTCATACATTATCAATAATCTGTAATCAGTTTTTATTTTTCAATTTCTAATTTTTTTCAAATTTCATTGTGCTTCATATTCTGGCTTTCATTGTATGTATTTAGAACAATGAATGGTAATTAGATAGCTCCTTTCAAAAGCACAGAAAGCAATGATTCAGATTCAACAAATATAGTGAATCCCACTATTTATCAGTGAATGAAAAAGTCTATCTCTTTTCAAAAATTATTCATTATATTGACACGATATTCTTATTCTTCCACAACCATGATTTCTTAAGATACTTTTTTTCTTTTGGGAAATTGTTGCTTAAGATTCTCTTGTATTAACATTTCCTGGTATTCAGTATGCATCTGAAAGCATAAATCTATATATAGAAGTTAAGGTTTCAATATTTAGGTCCTTGTACTCTAAGAGAAGACAGGAACACATGACTGGTATATTCTACTTTTATGACTGTTTCAGTTACTAATTTTGATAAGTATATATGAAATTAGAGGTCCTTGCTCATGGCAACCCACTACAGTGGTCTTGCCTAAAAAGTCCCATGGACAGAGGAGCCTAGTGAGCTACAGTCCATGGGGTTACAACGAGTCAGACATGACTTAGTGACTGAGTGTGTACACATACACACACACATGTTCTCATTCATTAGTTTTGGGAGAAGAAATTTCCAGTGCTGTTCTGTCACTCATCACTTTTGGTCTCTCTCTGAACTTTAATATCTTTATCTACAAAGTGATGCAAACTGGGTGATTTTAAATTTACTTAATATAGGTGAGATTCTTTTTTATTTTTTATTAGCCATGTTATATGTCTGAAAGCAAAATAACCTGAAAAATTTAAGTGTACAAAACGAAGGCTTTTTAAGTTCAGGATAGTTTTAATTGGCCACTATATTTAACTTCATTTGCTATAATCCTAGTAACGTCATGGTCAAATAGTAACTGTGGAAATGGTGCCATTTTATCTTAGTTTTACAGATAATCACATTAAATGGCCGATTCTTGTTGATGTTTGACAAAAAACAACAAAATTCTGTAAAGCAATTATCCGTCAATTAAAAAATAAATAGATTAAAAACAAAGCTAGCATATTTATAAACACTCAAATCTACATATGTGTTTTTCATAGCTGGTTGGTGTTTGAAAACTTATTACTAGGCATTATAGAATGCCTGAATAACTCAGATAAAGTACATGCATTCAAGCATGATTTAGAGTTTTAAAAAGGAAAACATAGTCAAAAGCAGTTCTTTTGATGAACTTAAACACAGAAATGATTGTTAAAAAGCCAACAGATGAAATCTTTACAGCATTGATCCTGAAGTAACAAGAGGAACTATAATAGCATCATACATACCAATATGTAGAGAACTAACATTAGGGAAGGAGGGGGTAGGACCAACTGAGAAAGTAGCGTTAACATATATACACTATCATGTGTAAAATAGATAACTAGTGGGACGTTGCTAAATAACACTGGGAGGCCAGCCTGGTGCTCTGTAATGACCCAGAGGGGTGAGATGTGAGAAGGGAGGGAGGGGATATATATAATTATGACTGATTCATATTATTGTACTGCACAAACCACCACAACATTTTAAAGCAATTATCCACAAATTTAAAAATTAAAAAAAAATTAAAATTACATGCAAAAGGAAAATTTCTAGAGAAGTAACTTCTTTTCTAATCCTGAGATTCCAACCAAAGCTATTTTTGACTGCAACACTATCTCTACATACACACAAATAAAAGAATAAGTGGAATTGTCAGGCAATAAGCTTTTTTTAAAAGTTGCAATCATATTAATACATAATCATGCATCACTTCTTCCTTGTTGATGTTTTACTAAAGATATTTTATCATTCTTTCATTTAACAGATATATTGGAGTCCTATTACATAAAAAGTAACAAAACCTTAATTAAACTTCTAAATTTAGTGTCAGGGACTTGTCATTTTAAGGGTGACTATATATGTTAATTTTTATTGTTGTGTAAGAAATTGCCTTAAAGTAGTGGCTTAAAACAATAGGTATTTGTTACCTGAAAATTTCTGTGAATCAGGAGGCTAAACACAGATTAGCTGTGTTCTCTAAAAACAAGGCTTTATTCAAGATGGAGTTCTCATCTAAATATTCAACCAGGGAAGGATCCATTTGCACATTCACTTAGTTTTGGTCACTGCCATAATTCATTTCCTGTGGTTGTAGGACTGAAGGCCTCATTTTCCTGCTGGCTGTCAGTTGGATGTCCTTGCAGGTTATTGGTTGCAAGCTTCTCTCAATTCCTAGAAAGCACTCTCAATTTCTTACCACGTGAGCCTTCCAACATGACTGCTTGTTTCATCAAAGCCAGAAAGACCAAGAGAGACTCCTGCAAAATGGGAGCTGTGATCTTACAAGCATAATCACATACATGTGATTATGCATATTTCTTCACCTTTGTTATATTCTATTGATTAATAGCAAGTCACACATCTCATCCATACTCAAGGAAAAGGAGTCCCACAAGGCCATGGACATCAAGAGGTAGAGGTAATAGGGGGTTTCCCAGGTGATACCAGTGGTAGAGCATATGCCTGCCAATGTAAGAAACACAGGTTCAATCCTTGGGTCAGAAAGATTTCATGGAGGAGGGCATGGCAGCCCCCTCCAATACCAGACCCTTTGAGTCTGTCCGCCAGACATAGCTTTACTATGTAAAGCTAACAATCTAGGTATGAGCAATTAATTTGCAAATAAATACATGAACAGAAATAAAAACAGTAGGGTGTAGTTCATATATTGTGCTCGTGGTCAATTGTGTCCAACTCTTTGCAGGCCCATGAACGATAGCCAACCAGACTCTTCTGTCTATGGAATTTTCCAGGCAAGAATGCTGGAATGGGTTGCCATTGCCTACTCCAGGGGATCTTCCTGATCCAGGGATTCAACCTCTTGCACTTTCTTCATTGGCATGCAGATTCTTTCCCACTAGTGTCATCTGGAAAGCCCATTTCAAATATTCTTGCCTGTAAATTAGGAAATTTGGCCTTGTTTGGCATTCAGTAGCCTGTTATACCTCTCTGGACCCATAAGGGATTGAACTCATGCATAAAAATGGAGGGACTTGGACTGGAATGACTGATAAAATCCTTTTCAGTTCTAGACTTCTACAAGGTCTAGAATATTTGGCAAACATAGTATTATTCAATGAACTAGATATTTACTTAGACACTTTAGTCTTCCTAATGGCTTATGTCAAAAAGGCCAAATCTATTGAGATTTCAATTTAATTTTAATGCATTTTTGCATGTCTACTCTAAACAGGTCATGGGAAGTAGTGAAATTAATGATTAAGAAGATAAGTTTAAGATTTAGATGCTTGAGTTCAAATCCTCGTTTCTTCCTCTCATCAACTGAGGGACATTGGGCAAAATATTTAATCTCTCCTCATTGATAACATGAAATGATAATACTACCGAGCTTATAAAATTGTTGCCTCACAAATATTAATTATTATACTTCATAAATATTAGCTGTTATAGATTTTATTATAATTACAATACAATGTGTCATTCATGTTAGGTGAGGAAAATAAATGCCAGGTGAATAGTAAAGTTTGTCTGCCTTGAAGGAATGCACAGAAACGGTGCTTTACTGAAATATTTTCTCTTCTAGGTAGAATTTTGCTGTTATTTAGTTGCTAAGTTCTGTCCAGCTCTTTGCAACCCCATGGACTGTGGCCCGCCAAGCTCCTCTGTCCATGAGATTTCTCAGGCTGGAGGAAATTGGAGTGGGTTGCTATTTCCTTCTCCAAGGGGATCTTCCCGACCCAGGGATTGAACCCGTGTTTCCTGCATTGGCAGGTGGATTCCTTACCACTGAGCCACCAGGAAGCCCTGGTAGAATATGTCATGATAAAAATATTTTATTTCCCTTGAGATTCATCAGAAAATAGTTAAAATTCTTGTTTAATGTGATAAGTATGGTTATATTAATAATTGAGTAATATCTGTTGGATTTTATTCAACCTTCTCAGAAAGAATTAACTAGGGCAAGATTTTTTTTTCGTATAAAAATACTATCTGCCTTATGAAATGTTCATTTTGATTCCGTATATTCTGTTCTTTTGTGAGCAGGTTTCTAGGTACAACACTTCATGGTTATTAATAAATGGGCCATACATAAATTATGCATTAAGAAAAAATGAAAGGCAAAAGCACTGAGCATCCCTTTTGCTAGTTAGGGGAAACAGTTTTACTGTCTGACATTGAAGACAAGACAGTCAGTGTAATTTATTAGAATTACAAGCAGCCAGATTCATACCCCACCTCATCTTTCAAACTCTCTTTTGTTCTCTACACAGAAAAATCACATGGAATGAGAAATAACCATGAAGGGATAGCTATTTTGATCTGCAAGAGAATCCTTAACTACACACATTTTCTGAAAGTATTTTTATCACCTGATCTTGGGTTTTCAGTCCTTGAACTTCTCCTATGACATAGGGACAAACTCAAAAGTCCAAAAACTGTAATTCAGATACTTAAAAACTCCAGTGAAAGTGAACATCTTTGCTATCTCATGAACACATTATATGAATGGAATGAAGCAAGGCAAATATTGATGTGTTTTATGGATATATGGATGCCTTTTGAGGGAATTGACTAATGAGGGATGGTTAAAAGGCAGATCTACTGATAAATCGCTCTTAACTTCTTTTTTTTTTTTTCCTTTTGGTCGCATAGCACAGCCCGTGAGTTCCTAGTTCCCCAAGCAGAAACTGGACTGGACCAAGGACTGAACTCATGCCCTCTGCAGTGAAAGTGCATAGTCCTAACCCCTGGATCGTCAGGGAATTCCCTTTGTTTTAACTATAAGGAGAGAAAAGGAGATATCAGAGTTGAGAAGAGAAATCCTAGCAAATAGCTGCATTCTCAGTTGGTAAAAATCATACCAAGTCTTTTTGCATATGATCCACAATCTGAAATTGTCTTTTTTCTTTGTTTATTTTCTTCTTTGTTTTATCTCCCTATTTAGAATATTGGATCCATGATGGTTAGGATCTGGTATGTTCCTTTCATCACTTGAATCCATTTCCTACAACCGTGTAAGGCCATGGTAGGTACTCAATAAAAACTTGCTCAATGAATGCATGAGGAATCGATATTTGGATTCTAGTTTTCCGTGCAACAAAGTACTTGAGAGGCCTTACGATTATCATTTACCTCTTTCGGGATCAATTTCTTTACCTTTAAAATGATGGAGTAGACTGGATGGCTAATGTTTCTTGCAGCACTAATGGTCACTGATGGCATGCATGTTTCAAGGGTTTGTATGAAAACCAAGTAATATTTTTACAGGAAACTTTGCTTATGTAACAGATTGCATTTGACAGATCTTTTTTTTAATTCTGTAACTTTAATCCAAGATGAAATTATTTATGTGTTAGTTATCTGTGCTTTCATTAATGTTTGCCTTTTATTCCTGATTAAACAAGGTTATTTTGGTCTGAAAAATCCATTTTTTTGTCATTTAGATACCCAAATAGGATTAAAAAAAAAAAAAAAGATTCTTACAGCTTACAGTGAGGATTCTCTTAAAAACTTTTTAAAGTTAATGTTTTAAATGGTGAATTTCTAGAAAATTCTAGAAATACAGATAGATCTATTTGAGGAGGAAAGAGAGAGCTGAGAGATATCTAGTTGTTTCCAGATTTTACAATGCTATGAGCATCTTGAATAAGTGGACATTAAGAAATCTTCATTTGTTTTTTATTTTGTATGGTAAATATAAATTTAATATTATACTAAAGTCTTTTGAGTGGGTTTGCTAGCTGATCATAACTTCACATTGTCAGGAGATTGAATCCATAATTGTGGAAAGATATTGCTTGTAAAGAACATTTAGTTTCCTTTTGCTTTTCATGAGGATGCTTTTTAATTGTCTATGTGTTTCTTTTTCATCAGTACCTAAGTGTGTTAAATAATTTAATAAGAATAATATGTAAAATTCCAAATACATTTCATTTCAAATATAAACTTACATGTAGTAATACAAAGGTACTTAATTTCACATTTATTAAACTGAAATTACTTTAAAAAATTTTGGTTTTGCTATTGTTATGTGAAAATGTGAAAGGAATGTGAAAAATGAGTAAGTGCTAGGGGATAAATAATCCTACAGTATTCATGTTCAAAGAATACTATTATATTCCTGTCTGAAAGCTATGTTCTTTATTTAGATATATTTACTTGCTAATTGAAACTCAAATGCTATTATTGAAGCATTGTTTGCAGATTTCTAACTTCTGTCTTAATGCAGAGAAAATGTGGTCTTATATAAAACTTGGAAAACATTTATGTTAATCATTTTTATTGACATGTCTTCCCTCTAGACCATTAGAAAGTAAAGGTAGTCAAAACTGAAGTTCCGAAGAGGAAAAATGAAACTAGTAAACTCTCCTGACGTCTCACTTCCTAAGAATTTCAGCATACAATTTGCCCATACAAGTTCCATTAAAGTTAATGGGAGTCGTGTGACTAATTCTCTCTGTAGGGTACTAAAAATGTACCCTGCAGTATTAAAAAGTCTGAACCTAATTTTTACTTTCTCTTAACCTTGATCATGTTACACCAAAGATAGATATTTTCATTATCACACACACACATATAGTAATCTTTGTACAAAGATTTGAAAATAATCTGTTTGGGGGAGAGGCTGAATTTATGTGGGTCAGAGCCGAATTTTAATTAGTATTGCAAATATGAGCACTGGTTTCATTATAATGATAAAACAAGCATAAGTATCTGTAATTTACCCTCTAGCAATACAAATGAGAACTTAAACCTCAATGAATTCAATAAATGAAACATTTTCAGAACACTTACTTAAAATCAGGTCTACTTTTTAATCAGTCATGTTTTAAGTGAATGCTTATTAATAGAGCATTAATAAAACATGCTTATGGAATGAGATTTCAAGAAAGCGGTGAAATGAATAAAAGACAAAGAAAGTGAAAAGAGCTAATGGATAATTTTTAACTTTCAGAAAACAACTTAGTTTTAGTTACATATTTATTTCAAATTAAACAGTAGATTTTAAATCTTTTTCTACCGTTATACATAAAGAAAAAACACTACAGATAATATTGCCTGTGAATTCATGACCCTTTTACACTGCCCAAGTTCTCTCTGCTTTTGACATTCAAACTAAAATATTAATCTCATTTTTTTCCTTTAAATAATTTCTGCCTGACTTCTATCACTACCTAGGGGGATGAAGCTATAAGGTTTTATTTTTAAAGAATGCAAAAAGGAAAGGAAAACTCTGTGTGTGAATAAATACCTCACCATCCATTTTTCACTGAAACCAGCAGCTATGCTGCAAAAAAGAGACATATACAAAATATTTCCTAAGCACAAAGGACACTAGGAAATGGCAGGTAAAATTACAGAACAATAAATACAGGAGAACACTCTCCAAGGGTCCAGAATTTGGTTTGGATAACCTTCGGGAAGTCAGAATTCTTACCCAACACCAACATAAACTGCAATTAGGCTGGATCATTTCATGTTATATATTTATTTTCTTTTCTGGATTTTTATTTCAATATTCTCTGTGTCTAAATTCCAGTAGAATCCCATGAGTGTGGGTGGGGCTGAGGAGGATAGTCACTATTCATGTCAATTCACAGTTTCCAATTTATCGAACTTGATGTCAGATATTTAGGTATTGAATTTGGTCATATTTCTAGAGCACCTCTGGCTCAAGATCCCATTACTCAGAATTCTCTTTGAAGCTTGAAGCCTTTTCACTTTTCGCTGCAACTTGCTTTCTTGATCTGTAGGCTTACCACTGAAAAGCTGTAAGCATCCAAATCATGAGGAGCTCTTTGGATCCACTGGGTTCTGGTTTTCCAGGCTAATGTGTGGCATTGACCCCAAAGTGGCAAGAGGAAGAAGACTCTGCTTCATTGCTCAGAGCTCAGTCGTGCTCTTTTGGGGCCATGGACTGGAGCCTGCCAGGCTCCTCAATTCTCCAGGCAAGAACACTGGAGTGGGTTACCATTTCCCATTCTGTTAACCTTCATGCTTACAAGTTTATTTTTTGAAAGACTTTGAAAAACTTTAATGCAGCTCCTCGGGAGTGTGCCAGGTGGCGCTAGGGGTAAAGAACCCGCCTGCAATGCAGGAGACTTAAGAAATGTGGGTTCAATCCCTGGGTTGGGAAGATCCTCTGGAGAAGAGCATGGCAATCCCCTCTAGTATTCTTGCTTGGAGAATCCCCATGGGCAGAGGAGCCTGGTGGGCTACAGTCCATAGGTCGCAAAAAGTCAGACATGACTAAAGCAACTTAGCATCCGTGCATGCCTTCTAGTCTGGGCTATAGAGTAATTAACCAAGCCACATGGCTTTCATAGGTTTAGCACAATTCTAACTTGAATTGTTCTGATCCTTGGGCTATCTTGAGAAGGCATCACTCTGCCTTCCCTTTGAAAGATATAATAGGGTGTTCTTGGATTATTAATAATTTTCCCACACAAATACTTGATCTTTTAATTTTGAAAAGAATGAAAATCATATTTAAGATTTTGCAATGCCCTTTGAGATATTAGAAATACCCTAGCATTTCTAGGGTATTTCTGGGATGATTCATTACTACTTAAAAAAAAAAAAGTGCTATTGGTATACTTTGTGACTTTATAAGAAAAAGAGCAAGAGGAGTTGCAAAGACTGCAGCTCAGATGCTGAGTTAAGTACAAGGTACCAAGAATATGTGGAGAAGGAAACGGCAACCCACTCCAGCATTCTTGCCTGGGAAATCCCATGGACAGAGGAGCCTGATGGTCTGCAGTCCAGTGGAGATGCAAAGAGTCAGACATGACTGAGTGACTAAACAATAGCCAAGAATATGCAGCAGACTGAAATGTTACAGCAAACAGCATGTGTGTTGGTGTTTAGCAGAAGGACAAATTCTCTCTCATTAGGAAGAACAGTGTGTCTACTGTAGAGTCTGGGACTAATACTCTTCCTTTCATCACTTGAAATCTGTGACTCCACTTCTGTTTCTCACTTTGATGCACACTCACACAAACCCATCGTGATTCATGATTATCTGGCCCTTCCTTCATTTGTATCAGGCTGGAAAAGTGCTCTTTTGTTTCTCCCAAAGCACTCCAATTGTACTAAAATTATTTTAAGAGCCTGTCTTTTTCCTTAAAATATAAGTACCCTAAGGATGGGGACCATATTTTGCCAAATGATTACAGTCTGTCTGACAATGGCTGCTCAAATTTTACTAAGTGGAAGAGCATGGGATACACGCTTTCAAAAGTTCTCAGTCTTTCTATCTATAATTGCTACATATTGAATTAAAAAAAAAAACTTATTTTGCATTGGGGTATAGCTGATTAACAATATTATGGTAGTTTCAGGTGAACAGGAAAGGAACTCAGCCATGTATATGCATTTATCCATTTTCCCCCAAACTCCCTTCCCATCCAGTCTGCCACATGACATTGGGCAGAGTTCCATGTGCTACACAGTAGGTCCTTGTTGGTTAGCCATTTAAAAAATAGCAGTTACACATTGAATTTTTAAATAGAGATACCTAATTTACATGACAAAGCCTCTATCAAGGCTATTTCTTTCACTTTCGCTCTCTCTGCCCCAATTTGCTCTTCCATCATTTTGCACTAGGCTTAAAGGTGAGGTTCCTTTTATGCCCCTGTTACATGGAAAGGTGCTCTGCTAAAGCCTTCTGCACAGCATGTCCTACAAGATGCCAGCTGATGGTGATCAGGACTGGATTCCCCTACCTTTGATGCATGGTCCAAATATGTTATGGGAGTGGAAGTCAGAGACCCTGGCACAAAGGACTGCCTTTACAGCCTTCCCTGTGGCAGGGACGGCTAGGTCTGCATCACCATGTGTTATGTGATGATTCACTTCACCCCAATTTGCCCTTTGGGAACTGCTGTGAAAACTTCTTTTGTACAGTAAATCATGACAGCATTTGGCCTTCATTTGGGGGTGAATGCATGGTTTATATATTAAAGCCATTTCTTTTTTCCCTTTAGAAATACCATGTGGCATCAATTTGTTTGTAAGCACAAATCAAATGGCAGTTTGGGATCCTCCAGATGATGTAGAATATGCTGTTCTAAGTTTTTAAAGGTTATCAGAGCAACAAAAATCTAACCTAACTGAGAAGAATTAAGAGACGACTTGCATCCCCAAGAATACCTTCCTGTAACCACAGAGTTCCTCAGATGCTTGGAGAAAATCTGCTCTGAAACTTTAAAATTAGGGCAATAATAATATAAGTCACAAATTAATATCCTATTTAAAAATATGTACATTTTCCGTGTGTGTGTATGTGTCTATCTGCAGGACTGAAGTCTAATTTTTCAATCCAACAAAGGTATATTTTGATTGATTGATTGATTTGACTGCATTGGGTCTTAGTTGTGGCACATGAGATCTTTGCTGTGTCATGAGGGATTTTTTGTCGGGGCACACAGATTCTCTGGGCACATGGACTCAGTGATTATGGAGCACAGGCTTAGTTGCTTCATGGCATGTGGGATCTTAGCTCCCCAACCAGGGATCAAACCCATGTCCCCCGCACTGTAAGGTGGATTCTTAACCACTGTATCTCCAGGGAAGTTCCTATACTATGTACTGATCTTCAACCACAGGTGAGATTAGGGTATAAAACAAGAAACAGTGTCATTATTGTAACTTCAACTTTTCAGATATGTCAGAAATGGACAAATATGGTTATTCTCTGAGTAACAGCTCACTGATCTGCCTCCAGCCCCCCAGGGAATATCCCAGGCTCTGCACTATGGGCTTTGAAACCCATCCATCCAGACCTACTTGTGGCACTTGTAGTTAATCTGTGGCCTGAAGCTTCACTTGCCCAGCAGTTCTATTTCCCAAAATAGGCTCAGGAAGTTTGTGACCATGTTTGGTTTGTTCCAAAGGGGCTGCCATATATTTAATGAGGCTGTGAACATACACTGAGATTTGTATATGGCTCATCAAATAAAATACATCTTCCACCCTCTTTTCACTTCAGTACGTGGTTTGGAGTGGGCTGTTTTACAAGCACATGTGTTTATCATATGACTTTACTTGGGGACAAACATCACTCGTTACATTTAGGATTCAGTTTCTGAGTAGCTGAACGCTCTGTCTCCTTCCTCTCTATTCAAGGAAAGAAATGTTAAGCTGGATAGTCCCTTTCTCTTACTCTTTACAGCTTTCTTTGGATGCAGAGGTGTTTTATTTAATTCAAATATGCCCTTTTTGCATGGTAGGGGAAGAAAAAAAACCCTGTGGCTTAAAGTCCCTTTTCACCCAGAAAGGCATATAATGAACGTCTTCCTGTGTGCAAGTGGGAATAGGGAATCTCTTATCAATTACGTGCATTGATGAGAGCAATGTGTTTCCCTGGTTTGTGTGCCAGACTAGGAGCTGGAGACCTTGATCTCCCTCAGCTGCTCAACCTCTCCAGGACATTAGGCAAATCATTTACCTTCTAGGTCACTGGCTTCTTGTATTTTTCTACAAAATATCTGTCCCTCGCATACTAAAAGGAAGGATTGTGACTAATATTGATAATGGCTAAAAATGCATTTTGCTTTTTCTGAGTCTCTATGATAACATATAGAGTAACAGAGGTGGTCCTGTACTAAATGAACCTTGACAAGTGGATAAATGACTCACCCAGCATCTTCCGGTTTACTATATAATGTAATAAACCACATTCTGTGAATAAGCCAAATAGATAAAACATCCTTCATTTGATGATTCAGACCCAGTCCAATAAAGCAGAATATTTCGCAGAGTTTATTTCCTGTAATTGCAGGAGGTAAAATTGATTTCCCCATTTTCCCCCTCACTTTTTTTTTTTCTCTCCCAGTGTTTGCTACAGTTACTGATTGTGAAAGGAGACTTGAAATAGAATTTGTAAAAAATGAAATTTAAAACTTCACAAGTCTGATGGTGCTTCCTTTGGGAAAAAAATGTAGAGTTGCTAGTCTGTATGAAATTGTGATCGGGACTCTCCTTTAGAAGTTTACAAGAAAAGGGGAAATGTGTGAAAAGGAGATTGTACCATCCTGTCTTGAAGCAGAAGACTCATCTGGAAGCTCCTGGC
Source organism: Cervus elaphus (assembly GCF_910594005.1). Classification (NCBI taxonomy): domain Eukaryota; kingdom Metazoa; phylum Chordata; class Mammalia; order Artiodactyla; family Cervidae; genus Cervus; species Cervus elaphus. The sequence goes on along the minus strand of NC_057835.1, from coordinate 42,740,886 downwards.
ATTCCTCAGTAAAATTCAAATGATATTGACAAGTTAATGTGGTCTCTTTGGCTTTTCCTTGGTCTGGGTCAAGAATTCAGCCAGTGCAGCCACTGCGTCCAGGGGGTGGGGCCGAGGATTTGGCTGGTGTTGCTGGCTGGGTGGGCGGGTAATTTACAGGAGCAAGGAAGTTGTGCTGAGAACAATGAGAGCCAGATATTCTTGATGCTTTTTTGTAAAATTGTATGTATTTCAAAATGAAAAGTAAAATAAAAGTTAATGTGATTAAGTATCTTAGTTTTACCAGATAAACTGGCTTATCTACATGGTTTATCTCATGTAGAACATTATATATATATGTGTGTATGTGTGTGTGTGTCTATACACACACATATATAATATATGTGTATGTGCCTACTATGTCACTTCAGTCTTGTCTGACTCTTTTTTGACTCCGTGGACTGTAGGCTGCCAGGTTCCTCTGTCCATAGGATTTTCCCAGGCAAGAATACTGGAGCAGGTTGCCATTTCCTCCTCCAGGGGATCTTCCTAACCCAGGGATCGAAACTGCATCTCCTGTGTTTCCTGCATTTGTGGCAGATTTTTCACCACTGAACCACCGGGGAGCCTATATACGTAGGCTATATATATACACACACATGTCTGTACATATATATGCTTTGTATTTCCTTTATGTATTTTAGATGTGCAAACATTCTTGAGTATATTCTTACTGTTCCAATTACTCTAAGATTCTGATACATTTCAGAACAAAAGAAAATACAAAGCACTTCAGCAAGACAATAAAAAAGAAAACTTTTGGATGTGTAAAAGATTTATTTCAAGTCTTAATAATTATATTTGATTGACATGAACTCTCAAGATGGATCTGAGTACTAAATTAGGATTAAGTGAAAAGAGAAATATATTTAAGTTTGTCCTGATTTTTGAAATATCACTCAATTAAACCTTTCTCTAATAAATATGCATTACATACATCTGCCTAAGAAAACATCTGATTTGTTTCCTGGCTATTAATGAATGCTTTATGTGACTATTTGCTCTTCTATGAAATAAAAATAGGCATTTCCCCAGCAACCCCACCTGTAGATGTTGATATTTTTCTTTTGTTTTCCTGACTGAGGGTTTAATGCACACTCTATTTTTCTCTTTTAAGTGATTAGAAACAGATTTTGGAAACTTTGTAGGGAATATATTTTGGTTCACATTTTCCCCTCAAATTGATTTCATCTACTTAGAAACATAGCTAAAGTACTGCATCTAAGCTACTTTTCCTTCTTAAAATTCAATTTTAAATAAACAAAGTGGTACCTAACAGGTTTCTGACGTGGTTCATGATACAGGATGCTCTTCACTTGGATTTAAAATAAAGTATTGCTGCCATTGGCTTGAAGCTTCTATTTTGAGAAGGAGGAAGGATGTTCTATTTTTTTAAAAATAGATAGAATGATCCTTAAAAACAGCACAACCTGTTTTTTGTCGAGATGTAAGCTCTGAACTGGAGCATTGCATGAACGCTGTGCTTAGTAGTCAGCAAAGATGCTACCGCTCTGCAAAACAGATAAAACCTTTCTATATAAGGAAGTTGAAAGAGTTTTTAAGGTACAGTTGTTTACAGGGTTGTTTTTCTCTGATGGCAAATTAATGACATGGTGAAAGCAGTGTTAGCATGAGGTATACACTCCAAAATATTCACCTTGGCATGGCATTGTGTGCAAAAGCAACTCTTAAGGCAAAAACACCTTTTGAAAACCCACTCTACGCCTTCCAACCTCACTTTAATGACAATGTGGTTACTACAAAATAAAGGACTGTTATCTTCTCTTCATTCAGACCTATACAGTCGCTGAACACCCACCCCATAGCCCATCAAAGCCTAATGTAGTTAGTAGATTCAATGGGAGGGAAGGTAACAGGAGTGGCATAAAGCTAACTGGAAACAAATTTTATCAGACTACCCAGAAATATATTTTAAATCTGAAGACCGACCGAATTCTTTAGTTTGGATGTCAGACTAATTTATTTGTGCTTTTATTGTTTGAATAAAATAGAAATAGCTTTATTTCCCGTATTACCTGCTTACTCTGTCCTTTTAAAAATCTTACTATGGCTACCATAAAAAACTCTAAAAATAACAAATGTTGGGAGAGGATGTGGAGAAAAGGGAGCCCCTCTTACACGGTTGGTGGGAATGTAAATTGGGACAACCACTCTGGAGAACAGAATCGAATTTTCTCAAGAAACTAAGACGAGAACTACCATGTGACCCAGAAATTCCACTTCTGAAAAAAATGAAAACACTAATGTGAAAGGATACACGCATCCCAATATTCATAGCAGTGCTATTTACAATAGCCAAGATATGAAAGTGTCTATCAAGAGATGAAAAGATAAAGATGTGATATACAATAGAATATTTACTCAGCCATAAAACAAAAAATAAAGTTCTACCATTTGCAGCAATGGGGAAGGACCTAGAGATTATTATGCCTTGTGAAATAAGTCAGATAAAGACAAATATTACATGATACCACTTAAATGTGAAATCTAAAAAATGCAAGCAAATAAGCATGCAAAATAGAAACAGACTCACAGATATAGAAAATAAATGTGGCTACCAATAAGGAGAGGGAACAGAGGGAGGGGCAAGATAGGGGTATGGGATAAAGAGACACAAACTATTATGTATCAAATACATAAACAAGAAGGACATATTGAACAGCACAGGGAATGGTACATTATCTTGTGATAACTTTCAATGGAGTATAATCTGTAAAATACTTAATCATTGTGTTGTGCACCTGAGACTAATATGATATTATAAATCAACTATACTTAAGTAAAAATCTGCTCAATGACAAAAAAGTTTAATAGCAAAATTTTTGGATTCAGAGCTATTACAAAATTTCTTCTGCAGGGTAGTCTCTCTGTAATAGTTCTGTGTGAAAAAAGATATTATATATGTATATATATATATATATACACAAATATAAATGTAGTTCTGTATGTGTATATATAAAACAATATAAATTATAATACTCTGTAATGCAAATAAAAATATGACCATTTTATTATGAAATACTCTAATAGCAAGGAGTGATCTAATGATCTCTCCCCTAAATGTGCTCCCATATACTGTTTCGTCAATAGGTTTGTTATTGTTACTATATACATGACTCTTATTTTGTAAGTATTTACTGAATGTAACTCAAGGGATTTTATTTATTTTTTTTTGAAGACTAAGAGTTTTCATGCAGGGTCTTCATACACGTCCAAGATCAGGAGTGGCAGCCGTGAGGAGATACCCCACATCCACGGTAAGGAGCAGTGGCTGTGCTTTGCTGGAGCAGCCGTGAAGAGATAGCCCATGTGCAAGGTAAGGGAAACCCCAGTAAGACGGTAGGCGCTGAGAGAGGGCATCAGAGGGCAAACAGATTGAAACCACAATCACAGAAGACTAGCCAGTCTGATCACATGGACCACAGCCTTGTCTAACTCAGTGAAACTAGGCCATGCTGTGTGGGGCCACCCAAGATGGACAGGTCATGGTGGAGAGGTCTGACAGACTGTGGTCCACTGGAGAAGGGAATGGCAAACCACTTCAGTGTTCTTGCCTTGAGAACCCCATGAGCAGTATGAAAAGGCAAAAAGGCCACTGAACTGAACTGAGCTGACTGAAGAGTTTTCGTGCAGTGTCTTCATAAAGCTATTCTTTAAGGCTCCTTCAAAGGATTAAAGTTTAGCTATTATTTTAGGTCACTCAAAGCCCTAGTGAGATCAGGCCACAGCCTGATTTTTGTAGAAAATTCCACTCTTGATTGATCACCTACTTAGGAATTTCTGGATGAAATCCCAAAGGATTTCTGTCAGGTTAGATTCCCTTACACAAAACATGGTCTTCCAATGGAGAACTTGGCAGGGCAGCTGGCCCTTCCAGTCTGGAGAATGGAAAAGGATGAGGAGGAAAGTGGCACTGATTTTCTTCATGGTAATAATGGCTTCTGCTGCCTTGACTCAGTGCCAAAGAGCCACACAGATACAGTAAGTCCCCAACGCATGAATAAGTTCCACTCTGAGAGGGTGTTTGTAAGTCCCCTCGTTCCTAAGTCCAACACATTTAACCCAGCTAACACAATCAGCTATGTAGTACAGTACAGTAACAGGTTTATGATACTTTTCTCACAAATAAAATACAAAAAGTGAACACAAAAAAATAAACATTTTTAATCTTACAGTGAAGTGAAAGTGAAGTGAAGTCGCTCAGTCGTGTCTGACTCTTTGCGACCCCATGGACCCACCAGGCTCCTCCATCCATGGGATTCTCCAGGCAAGAATACTGGAGTGGGTTGCCATTTACAGACCTTGAAAAGTATAGTAGTACCAACTACATCACCACTGCTTTTACACTTGCTTCTGGACATCCTGGGCTTGAAGTAAAGATACTGTAGTTCTGTGGTCCATACAATGTGTGTGCTCAGTCACTCAGTCATGTCTGACTCTTTGATACTCCATTGATAATAGCCCACTAACTTCCTCTGTCCATGAAATTTTCCAGGCAAGAATACTGGAGTGGGTTGCCATTTCTTCCTCCAAGGGATTTTCCTGACCCAGGGAACGAACCCACATCTCTTGTGTCTCCTGCATTGGCAGGCAGATTCTTTATCACTGATCAACCTAGGAAGCCCCACTCCATGCGTAGTGTACAGTCAATTATACAGGAACATAAACCCTTGTAGAGGATGCGTGCATGTGACAATGTAAAGAGTTGTGTCTGACCCTTTTCTGACCCCGTGGACTGTAGCCCGTCAGGCTCCTCTGTCCATGGAATTCTCCAGGCAAGAATACTGGAGTGGGTTACCATTCCCTTCTCCAGGGGATCTTCCCAAATCAGGGATCGAACCCAGGTCTTCCACATTGCAGGTGGATTCTTTACCATCTGAACCACCAGGGAAGCCCAAGAACACTGGAGTGGGTAGCCTATCCCTTCTCCAGGGGATCTTCCAGACCCAGGAATAGAATCAGGGTCTTCTGCATTGCTGGCAGATTCTTCACCAGCTGAGCTACAGGGAAGCCCCACTCCATACAGCAGTATGCAGTAAAGTACACAAGAGCTCAACCCCTCATAGAGGGTGCGTGCGTGTGACAGTGTACGCCAGACATATGAGCTGACTTACGTGATTGGACATGCAAACGTATGTTCCTGTCTTTAAATACCCACAGCTTGAAGGTTTGTATGTAAGCGACTTACTGTATTCAAAGGAGTTGTGAACAATAGCAGAGGTCCTCTGTTTAGAGGAATCTCATTAAGATGGGAGAGGAGCATGTGAGAAGCAGGTGGCTCAGTCAACACTCTAAGTATGTAAGCCAGGGTGATGTATAAAGATAAAAGCCCCAAGGTCATATCAGTCCAGGTGGCACGCTGCCAAATGATATAAAGGAAACTGGAAAGCCAGTCACTTTCCTTGATGAACCTGTGTGCAACTAATGTGTCATCAAGGCAGTAAAAACTAAGCAAGCAGATAATAATTATAAGCAACAACAGAAAAACTTTTAAAGAAAGGTGGTGAATGTGGGTGTTGGGCATTTGGTCAGGTGTATGTGTGTATGGGTTAGTCGCTCAGTCGTGTCTGACTCTGCGACCCCATGGACTATAGCCCCCCAGGCTCTTCCATCCACAGGATTTTCCAGGCAAGAATATTAGAGTGGGTTGCCGTTTCTTTCTCCAGAGGATCTTCCAGGGATCCTGGATCTTTGATACCCAGGGATCGAACCTGGGTCTCCTGCATTGTAGGCAGCCTCTTTACTGAGTGAGCCACCAGGGAAACCTATTTGGTTAAGTAGATATTAGGAAAGCTGCATAGCCGCTATTGGGCTTCCCTGGTTGCTCAGAGGTAAAGAATCGCCGGCAATGCAGGAAACACGGGTTTGTTTCTCGGGTTGAGAAGATTTTCTGGAGAAGGAAATGACAACCTCTCTAGTATTCTTGTTTGGAAAACCCAATGGACATAGAAGCCTGGTGGACTATAGTTCATGGGGTCGTAAAAAGTTGGACACTACTTAACAACTAAACAGCAACAACATAGCTGCTATTGAGATTTATCATGCACATTAACATATTAATGAAATTGAGAATGCTCTTTAAATTTGTCCTGCATATTCCAAGCTTCTTTTACCACATAACCTTTTCTTTTTATATAAAGAGGAGTATCCAATAGAGCTATAATATATTAGGCAACACTGATATAAAATCATACAAATAGCACTATATAAGAAATACTAGGTGAATCTGTAAAGCCTGAAGGGATAAAGTCTGAAGTAAGCAAATGATAAGAATGGCCTGAATTCCAATTTTTTCATTATACACTGTGTGTCAGGCATGGTGAATATTTTTATAAATAATAAGTAACATATATTGAGCACTTACTATATGTCAGACATTATAAACAATTCATATTCATTATTTGATTCATATATATTAATCCCTATGAGGTGCAGGCCATTAATATCTCCACATTCTGCACAAGAAAGCGACACTTAAAGAGGATAAATAAGAAAATGAAGCTTAAGGAGGATAAACAGCATACCTTTAGTGAAAAAATAGCAACTTGATCCCAATGTATCAACCATATTTATAACTAACAATTATATAAGGTGTTAAGACCAATAATAATATTATGAACAAAGATTTAAAAAGTGAAGTTTTTCATTTAACTGATGGGAGGATTGTGTCACAGAGTTAACAGCTATAATTATACACGATGGAGAAAGGATAACAGAAATACCATCATATCTTCTGAAAGCAATTCACAGGAGAATTTGGGAAGGTTGCTTCCTTATTCATTTGGGAAGATTGTTATTATTCTTCAACTTGTAAGACAAACAAAACTAAACTAAACAGCTTTTGCTGTTATCGTCTGAAAAAAATAGACTATATTCAAAATAACTGTTGCCCGAACATGTCAAAATGATTGCATGCTTTTTTCAAATGTTGGCTCCTAATACAAAGCTTGTAAGGATTCAGTCCATTGGATGAGATGTTGTTTTTAGAAATGATCTGCCTTCTCTGTTCATTCATATCCAATTCGAGAAAGAGGAAATTATTCTGGAATCTTTTTTCTCATTATGGTCTTGATGTGAAATTCATTTCGTGGTTGCTAAGCATCTTGAAAATACAGTGGATGGTTGCAACTACATATTCTTCTCTGGTGGTTTCACTACAACTGCTCAAATAACAAATGATAAAATGTTTTAGATTGCCTGTTATTTATTTTGCTTGTCCTAATGTTGAATTTATTTAGAGTTTCCAGCAGAAATTGTGTTTTTTAGAGTATAAAAATAGTATTCTAAGATATTATAAAATGTGGCTACTTCAAAAATAAAACATAATCTATTAAATTTATAAACATGACTTGAATGTATAATAATAAAAAAACATAAAACATCATTTTTATAATATCTTTCTCCTCTATTTAATCTTTTCTGCCTCTATTACATAACATACCTTGAGGTAGGTAGAAATAAATTAACTATGTTTAGGTTACAATTTTAAAGAGGCCAGGATAGTAGAAAATAACATTTAAGCAGGAAATAGAACTGTGACTTCCAGATTTCCATTTTGAGGCCTTAGAGGCTAGGAAGTAGCTAAAATTAATGATTAGAATAACAGTGATAAATCATATCCATTCCAAAGAGAAGTTGATTTTTTTTTTTTTCTGATTTAAGCAGCATTTCTTCTGAAGTTTAAAGGATTTTAAAAGCTACTTTACCTGGAAAAATATTTTTACTAGATGGCAACAATTTTACTCATACTTTTATAGCTTTCCATATCCAAATTGTGATTTGTCTTAAAGCAGAATTTAAAAGATAGGTCTTAGGGCATTATTTGCATTTTTATTGATATAAGAACATCTCTAGAATAATTTACTTCAGGCCTGTCTAGCATTAGCTTGGGTCTAGAGATCAGGGGTAAGATGGATGAGATGCTCCAGGTAAAGCTAGTTCTAAAAAGCGTTGGATCCTGAAATATTTCTCACTAGTTTTCAATTAAAACACTAAAGAACACGGTCCTGAGTAAATATACGCACTTTCAAACTCATGGTAAGCTAATTGCTCCTCGTACAGAAAATGTAACAATATTAGCAGCTGTCTGATAATGCAGTGACTTACATTCCCACAGAAAAGAAGATTCTGGCAATATCGGGCTGGAACATCGTGGCGTATGCAAATTCTCCTGGCAAGGATTCAAGCTGCAGACTGCCCAGCCCTCACTTGATCATCGTTTAGTCTGTTCAACACAAACAGTGAAGGTGTGACTTTCTGATTTACAGATGACCCCAGACTGAGAGACACAGAGGTAAAGACAGAGAGGGAGAATGAGAGTGCACATGATAATCCTGTTGGAAAGCTGAATCAGAACTAAAAAATATCAGAACTATTTTCTGAGTTAAATATATAGGCTTGAGTGGAAGTTTGAAAAGGAAGTGTACATTGGAAGGTTGTAGGAAATTTACATAGAAGAGCATCATGGTAGAATGAATGAGGGGTTTTGTTGGCAGCAAATTCAATAAACCAGCAATAAAACGAGGGGATCCAGTTGCTTGTTTTTTCTGTTGCTGTTAATGTTTCATTTGTTTTGTTAATGCTGCTAATATCAATAGGAGTAGCATGCCAAGAGGAAAGAGGATGATGATCTCTCAGGAAAACACATTTAGTGTGTGGTATGCGGTTCTTGTCAGCACATGTTTATAGCAAGAAGTACACACTGGGGTCTATCAGGGAGAGATTACTAGCTTGGGGGAGGGTTCTAGAATCAATATTTTGTCAGTTTAAAAAGGCCAGATTTTGTTTAAGAAAGCAAAAACTGGGGCTTCCATGGCAGTCCAGTGGTTAAAAGACTGTCTTCCAGTGCAGGAGCTGTAGGTTCAATTTCTGGTCGGGGAGCTAAGATCCGACATGCATCCCAGCCAAAGAAACCCAAACAGAAACAATATTGTAACAAATACAATAAAGACTTTAAATGGTCCATATAAAATAATTCTTAATAAATAAAACTGAAAAAGCAAAAACTGTGGATGTAATTGTCTCCAAATATACAAAAAAATTCTTCCTAGAGAAGAAGGTAAGCACATTTCTTATAGTGCTTTAAAAATCTGTAGGAATAATAGCCAACATTATACAGAAGGACATTTGACACACTCCCTAGTTTTTTTCCCTAATTATCATTGCTAGTCATCAATGGAAGAGTTTGCCTTACAAGAAGGATATAGACTTTGCATTACTAGACATATTCAATATAAACTTTACAATTTTGTTCCATTGTTTAAAAACTGAACTCCTTTCTAAGACGATATAGTTTGAAAGTGGCTCCCCAGGTGACTCGTTGGTAAAGTATCCACCTGCCAATGCAGGAGACGCAAGAGAGGTAGGTTTGATCCCTGAGTCAGGAGGATCCTCTGGAGTAGGAAATGACCCTCCCCTCCAGTATTCTTGGGGAATCCCATGGACAGAGGACCCTGGCAGGCTACAGTCCATAGGGTCGCAAAGAGTCAGACACGATTGAGCATGCACACACACTGCAAACAGTTTGAAAATGGAAAGCCACATACAACATAACTGAAGTAGGACTAAAGAGAGGCAGGCTACAGTGCTGCTCTGCTTTTCCTTATGTGGATGTAACGACAGTTTTGAGAGGAGAGATGCAATAGTCTAGTCTCAGGGAGGTTCTGTGTGATGAAATGCCTGAAGTTGGATTCCCTGCTTTGGTTACATAAAGTAAGATTTAATAAATCTTTATCATCTGGGAGGTTGCACCTGTTATCATGACCTAGGGAAGGCTATGTATCTCACTCTCTAGGTAGAACTTTCTGTTATAAGTATCTGACATGGAAACTCTCTCAAGTGTCATTATTGGCTATATTTTAAAAATTTATTTTTGTTCTATTTTATAAAGTCTGTGGTCTTACTTTTAGTGAAAAAGCAGCTTTTGGAGGTTATCAGAAATATCTTTTATTTACAGTATTTCAAGGCCATTATTGTCGCTGGATTTTCATACTCTTTGATTACTGCATCTTCCTTCATTTCATATTAGCTTGATGACTGTATTCTAAGTCTTCACAGCTATGTATATTTTAGCAGTAAATGCAACGTCTTATCTTACCGGATTCCACTAACATTAGGTTGAAAAACCCTAGGAATTCTGTTTCAATCGTGTCATGTCTAATGATGACCTACTCAGCCTTTGAAAACATCATTCAATTACTCATTGCAGCATTGATTTTTCTCATGTTTCTCCTCATGGCATTTAAATGGCTCTCACATCTTTTCTTTTACTACTGCAGAGGAGTGTTGTATGATGGCAGAAATATTTTGCTTCCCAGATTCATAATGCTACTCTCTACTTTAAATCCTTTTGGAAACAAATTAGGGTATCAGTATATAAATGATGCCACATTTATTATTAATGGAAATTACTGTCTTCATAAAAATAGTATATGAAAAGCTTTTTTGTTGAAAAATATTTCAAATGCCTTTGTACAATAAAAAAAGATTACCAATGCTCTGTATCAAGAATACAATGTTCCTCAAACAACTTTTCTGCAGAAGTATAATGATTAATGGGAAAACAATAAATCCAAGTAATCTCAATATCTAACCTTAAAAATAGAAATGATGTATCAGTTTCTTAAGACTAAATTTTATTCATGCACATTGTATTTATTAAAGCCATTTTGGAATAGAAATTCTTTGTAACTAAGAGCAAATTCATTTACTCACAACAACTATATATTTTTTACCTGAATGCTGCATTATACGCTTCTAGAATCTAGTTTTTCTTCACTTCAATTCAGTTCAGTTCAGTTCAGTTCAGTCTCTCAGTCGTGTCCGACTCTTTGTGATCCCATGAATCGCAGCACACCAGGCCTCCCTGTCCATCACCAACTTCCGGAGTCCACACAAACCCATGCCCATCGAATTGGTGATGCCATCCAGCCATCTCATCTTCTGTCGTCCCCTTCTCCTCCTGCCCCCAATCCCTCCCAGCATCAGGGTTTTTTCCAATGAGTCAACTCTTCACATGAGGTGGCCAAAGTACTGGAGTTTCAGCTTCAGCATCAGTCCTTCCAGTGAACACCCAGGACTGATTTCCTTTAGGATGGACTGGATGGATCTCCTTGCAGTCCAAGGGACTCTCAAGAGTCTTCTGCAACACCACAGTTCAAAAGCATCAATTTTTCGGCGCTCAGCTTTCTTCACTTAAGTAGAGGCAAATCTGTTTTTTCCCCAGAGCATTATCAATTTTCTCCTGTCCCTTTTTAGCACACCTTCATTTTACATGAGACATGCACCTAAATACTTTCCGTTCTGCATTACAAAAACTTCCAGAAAGGGCATTTAAAAAATTACACTGGCCCATTTAACTTCATCCCCACCGATTGTAAGAAATTACACAAAAAGCTATAGCTGTTACCCTGGAAAAAGGCGAAACACTTAACTCACTAGATCTGGTTTCATAAATATTACAACTTTTAAATACTTTTAAAAACACTTTTAAAAATACTTTTTAAAAACATTGCTAGAACATTTATTCCATCTCCTTTGTAGGAATATTTTGTCTGCCTTTCTAAACTAGGTTTTATATCATCTCATTTTTAATGTCTCAGTTGAAGGAGCTTTCATAAGACTTTAAAAGACATCCTGATTTGAATTACTCTTGCCCAGAAAATTATTTCTGATGTTTAACTTATATTCTCCTTTATTCAATTGTAGCTCTTCAGACTATTTTAGAAAATTAATTTTTCTCATAATTCCTCCCTTAAATCATTCTAGGTAATCTCAATATTTCATCTTTCTTAACACCACACAGTGCTGTTTAAATTTGCAGACTATCTGAAGGTGACTACTATTTCCTTTAATTTTTCATTTTTGATGAAATGATTCAGATGTTCTCATTTAACTTATATCTAAATCTCATAAAAAGGAAAGAAGAATCCCTTAGGACCTCTAGAATTTGTAAATTTCCTTGATTATTTAATGTTTCTATTTGGTGTCTAAAACATCTTAGAATATTGTGCTCAAAACGGAGTGGTGGCTCTTCTCTAAGCCTGATCCAAAAATAGAAAATCGAATAACACTCTTTAACCTTCCCTCTTTCTCCGCCACCTCACACTCTCATTCTCACATAAATCTCGGTGTTTGTAACTCCAAAATGTAATCTGAATCCACTCCTATCTTTTCATCTTGATTGACACCACTGGTGCAGGCCACCGCTGTTTCTTGTTTGAATTTTCACATTAGTTTCCTATCTGGTCTCCTTGTTTTCATTCTCACACTCTTCCTAATTTATTTTTGTAACTCATGACTCAGGTTATGTCACTACCCATGTTAAATCACCCCAAAACCTTCCCTTTGCACCTAGAATAAAACCTGAATTGCTTGGTTTACCAGCTCATGCCTATCTTTCCAACCTCATTCAACATCACAATCACATTATCCCCAGCATCCCCTTCCCCACAACTCATCCACCAAGAACAGTGTAGAGTGTTCTTCTCCAGCCAAACACTTTCCACATCAGCGTCTTGTTCTTTCTGTCCTTCATGCCTAGATTTCTTTCCCTACAATCTTTACATGGCTGACCTTTTCTTCTTCTTTGGGTCTCAGCTTAAAGGTACATACTAGGGAGTTCTTCCCTATCCACCATAACAAAAGTTAACCTGTCTCTCTTATTATACCCTTATTTCATTATAATACCTCTCACAATCTAGAATTACCTAGTGTAATTTCATTATCTCATTTCTTTTTGCCACTCTCAGTAGAATATAAGTTTCAGTGTCAAAACCAGCCATTTGTTAAAAATCACTAGCTCCTTTTAGTAGGAAATTATATTTAGAGACCAAGATCTGTGTGCCATGGTTATTGGAGTATCATTATTTCCAGTCCTTCTCAGGGGCTAAAGCCAGTGTGTATATTCTTTGTTGGACTTTGCTGGTAGCTCAGATGGTAAAGAGTCTGCCTGTAATGTGGGAGACCCAGGTTGGATCCATGTGTCAGGAAGAACCCCTCCCGACACAGAAGGGAGAAGGAAATGGCAACTCACTCCACTGTCCTTGTCTGGAAAATCCCATGCACCAAGGAGCCTGGCAGGCTCCATGGGGTGTCAAAACAGTCAGACATGACTGAGCGACTAACACTTTCATTTTCACTTGTTGAAAACTATGACCAGTGTTCTTCAAAAGTGTCAAGATCATCTATGACAAATAATGACTAAGGAAATATTCCAGATTAAAGGAGATAAAAAAGACATCGTTTCTAAAGGTAGTGTGTTCTTTTAAAATGGATCCTGTATAAAAGCTTATAGTTTTCATACAAAGGTTTTTTTTTTTTCCCCCCAGAATTGATACAGTTTGAATGTGGACTGTGGATTAGATAACAATATTGTCAGTCAGTTCTGTTCAGTCACTCAGCCATGTGCAACTCTTTGTGACCCCAAGGACTGCAGCACGCCAGGCTTCCCCGTTCTTCACCAACTCCCGGAGTTTACTCAAACTCATGTCCGTTGAGTCGGTGATGCCATCCAACCATCTCATCCTCTGTCGTCCCCTTCTCCTCCCACCTTCAATCTTTCCCAGAATCAGGGTCTTTTCCAATGAGTCAGTTCTTTGCATCAGGTGGACAAAGTATTGTAGTTTCAACTTCAACATCAGTCCTTCCAATGAATATTTAGGACTGATCTCCTTTAGGATGGACTGGTTGGATCTCCTTGCAGTCCAAGGGACTCTCAAGAGTCTTCTCCAACACCACAGTTCAAAAGGATCAATCCTTCAGCACTCAGCTTTCTCTATAGTCCAACTCTCTTATCCACACATGACTACTGTAAAAACCATAGCTTTGACTAGACGGACCTTTGTTGGCATACATGTTAAATATCTTGATTTTGTGCCATGGCTATGCATGAGAATGTCTGTGTTCTTGGGAAATATACATAGAAACATTAGGGATAAAATATCATCACGTCTGCTTCTCACTCAAAAAAAATGTGCCCATATCTCACTCTTCTTTCTTCCCCCTGCATCTCTCATTTATTAATTGAGAGAATTAGAGAAAGGGAATAAATTACTAACAAAAGGGGAAAATGGTAAATAATTACATCTGAATAAAGGGTATAGGAGAGCTCTTGGTTTCACATCCTTTTCAATACGTTTATATGAAAATAGGACTTCCCAGGTGGCTCTAGTTTAAAGAACCCACCTGCCAATGTAGGAGACATAAAAGACTTGGGTTCGATTCCTGGGTTGGGAAGATCCCCTGAGGGGGCCATGGTAACCCACTCCAGTATTCTTGTCTGGAGAATCCCATGGGCAGAGGAGCCTGGTGGGCTACAGAGTCGGACATGACTGAAGCGACTTAGCATGTACACATGTGAAAATAAAAATTTACAAGAAATTTTTAAAATACTCCATATGGTTGCATATTTTTTATATTTTCTATTTACATTGCCTGGAATGATTGAGGTTTGAGACTGCATCTTTGTCCTTTATGAAGTAAAAGTTAAATCACATAAATAGCAGCATGTACAACATGCAAAACTGAACTTTTCTCTGAGGACAAGTGAAAATAAGATTTGCTAATGCTATGTTTTAATAATTAAATGGATTTTATGAATGCTTTACTCAACTATTAGTAACTCATCAGGTACAAAACCACACAGAAGAATACTGACGCTTAGTTTTATTTCTTTTCTTTTACAAAGAGAAAATCTTCTAAACAGCTTAAACTTGCCTAAAGCAATTTCAAGATGACCCAGCTCTCCCCAAGTGACTTCTCAAATTCTTAAGCTATTATCCTTTTGTTCAAACCCCTTTTCTAACTTTTCCCCAATTATAACAGCCATATAATTGCCAAGCTAAGATTCCTATAGACTATCTCTATCAAAGGATCAGGATAGGGAATGATAAACCTCTTAACAAAAACTTAATTCTGATTCTTTCCCCAGATTAAGGTTTCTTAGCAACCCATGAAACATTTTATCTGCTGATTCTATCATTTTGAGCACTTTGTTGAACCCTTGAATTGACCTTATACCTGTGTGTTTCCCCTCTTGTTGGTTTTGTTGGTCCAGGTTACATAAAATGAGGTTGGCAAACAAAAAGCAGTGTGACCACACATGTCTAAATGTATTTAGCCTTTAACACGACAATGGATTGTTTACAAACTTATGAACCAGAATCTTTATTTCTATTCTTTGTCTTCTGGGAATTACAGATGCAGCTCTGCTCAATGGGTGGCAGCGATGAGGAACAGAAGCCTGGTTTTAGCTAAAACAAGGATTTGAGATGAAAGAAGGGTCAAAGATGAATGCAGCCTGAGTTGCTCTAGCTGGGGCAGCCTGAGCAGTGAAGCATGCATTTCAGTCTAACTTTCAAGAGAATGTTCCTACGCCAAGATGAGAATGTTACACTCTGCCAAGATGGGTGACTAATTCTCAGAGCATCCAACTTCTCTAAACAAATTCAATTCTGGATTTGAGTGCTGGGAATACTGACTGATGGCATCAAAGCAGCACTGCCGATGGTATTAAGAAATTGCTTGTGATACACACAGCCTCGTTCACATTACTTTCTTCCTAGTGACTTTTATTTGTGAGTGAGTGTGGGACTTTTGCATCCTCTTTCTCTCTATCTCTTCTCATTCAAAGTGACCCCATCTACTCCTGTGGTCTTAAGTAGCCATCCATCCTCTGGACAGTCTCAGTTTGTGTTTTTTTTTTTGTTTGTTTGTTTGTTTTCCCCTGTAGCTCAGACCACTCCAGACTTGAATTCCAAACTCTGATGCAGAAAACTTCTCATAGTTTCCTGGTGGATATATGTAAAATGCATCCAAAACTCAGTATGCCTAAAACAAACTCCTGATTTCAACTCTGTTTCCTTTCACAGGTTCCCAGCTTTAGTAATGGGTAACTCCACTCTTCCTGTTATACCCAGGACAAACTCATTCGTGTCAATTTTCTTTTCCTTACATCCCACATGTAATACCATTGCAAACCGAATTCAACAATACAGTTGTAATTATCCTCCCCTTTGTATGTTGCCTACCCAAAAGAGTAAGCCTTAACTAAAACATCTCTGGCCCTCCTATCCACCTTGTTGTGGAATGTGAACTCAGGATCTTTCTGCTCCATCACCTTGGCCACATCTCCCTAAATTAATTTTTTTTAAAGTGCTCAACATCTGAAGAAAGTTTTTGTCAAACCCAGTACTCCAAGACTAAATAGAGAGAAATAAAATAAAATGTAATGATCTGGCAGTAAACAGGTCTTGTTTCATTCTTATTTCAACTTGACTGGCTGTGCCACTTTGGGTAGGTTTCTTAACTTCTCTGATTTTCAATTTTCTTATCTCAAAGTGTGATGAAGAACATCGCGCTTCTATTGGTGTTGTCTGGGTTAAATTAAAAACACATGTAGAATACTTAGCACACTCATCGTCACGTAGTCAGTGTTCCGTAAGTGTTAGCCACCATTACTAATAAAGTTTCCTCACTCAAAAACCCTTTTTCAATTTTAAAAGCTCAATGAAAATTTCAAAGTCCATTGAAAATTTAGCTTGAAAGACTTTGAAGAGTGTACTCAGGATATTTACTACCAATATTTTTTCTTCTGCCTATCATTTGCCAAACTGTCACTAAGATTTCTCAAAAATACACTTCAATGGTTTCTATATTGAAGGCAATTTATTTGACTGGCAGCATGATAGAGGAACTATTAGTAAAATACGTTTTACCAATTTTACAACTCTCTCTGGTAGCATGATATCAGGATTTGATACTGTGATCTTAAATAACAAAGCCAACCTTTGGAAAACTGTAAATTAGAAATTGTTTAATTTACTTTCTTTTCACTAAATCCCTATTCCAGCCTTAGACAGAGCCGCAGTCTTGTGGTTTTGGATATGATAGCCACTATCACATGTGGCTTATATAGGCTCAAATTAAAATTAATTAAAATTAAAAAAAATTTTTTAAATTAAAATTCAGTCCCTCAGTTGGACTCACCACATTTCAAGTGCTGAAAAGTCATGGGACTAGTGGCTATTGTACTGGAGAATGTGCAAATAAAGCATGTTCTGTTGGCCAGTGCTGTATAAAACTCATATAACTTGTATTCTTCCTTGGACTGGCACCATCAAAACTGCTTCCTATTCCATGTCATCACTCTAATGCCTTTTTTCTCTGAGATTTCTCTGTCCTTTGTCTTGTACTATCAGCTAATGGAAAGTCAGGTGCTGAAGTGCTAACAGGAGAGAACTCTGGGATCATTTCCAGCTTAAGGACTGGCTAACCTTTCATCTTCTGCTTTTCAGAGTGAGGTTCTAGGATAACTGCTATCATAGTTAACTGGGATGGCTATTTACATTTTGTATTCTTGGGCCCCTCATAAGATCTTCTGAATCTGCATTTTAATCCAGCTTCCTCATTCTCTATTATGAAATGTTGATGTTTGAGAACCTTTGCTGAGAAGAACAACCACTATTTGTATTCAGTTACCAAGAACCTCGTAGCTAGATGGTAATCTGCATAGGTGTAGGGAGCAATGCCAAGTTCAAAGTATCAGGAGAGCTATTTTTGGAGGATTGGTTTTGTTGCTCTTCAAACCATACAGTAAAAAGCCATCTGCACATAGGCTCATTGTGGACTAATTGACTGACATGACTCAGTGTAATAAAGCCCACTTACCTACTCAGAGAATTTTCAAAACATTGTTCTTGACATGAAACATTTTCCTTATTAATGTTTTGCAATCATGTTTACTTTTTTGCTTTCATTTTATTTTATTATTATTTTACTGTGTTATAATTGATAAAATCAAAACATTTAAAGTGAACAGTGTAATGATTTGGTATATGTATATATTGTGAAAGGGGAAAACATGTTCACTTTTGTAATTTGGTTTTATTTTGTTTTATAATTTAATTTTAAGTTATTTAAAAATTTCCCCTTAGAAGGAAGGATTGCATTTATAAATAATTTTTTAAAGTAAAATTAATGAAAATGAAAAAAACTGAGAAAGACAAACAAAAATAGACATTAAATAAAATTGAAAAGTGTTTTATTGACTAGACAAAGAAGTCAAGACCAGAAGCAAAACTAAACAGTGGAAAATCTTCTCTGGCAAGTCTCATCAAAGTAAAAAGAGTGTGTTATTAAATAATACTAAAAATAAGGAAGAAAAATATGTACGTGGATACAGACGATATTTAGATGACTAAAAATAAGACAATCTGGTGGAAAAATGAGCAAAGTTTCATTTTACAAGTTACGTATAAAAATCTTAAGCAGAGTTTTGTTTTACCAATTATGAAACTTATAATGAAGTTATAATGATAAAAACAGTGCAATTTGCCACAAATAGACTAGAAGAATTGAATAGAGAACTTAGAAATAAGCCTTCAAAGATGAGAGAGCTCCCACCAGGACAAAGGTGGTATAGAATTAGGGAAAATATGGTGTGGAAACAGGTGACTATCTACCTGGAAAAATGTAACATGTGATCCCTAATTTGAACCACAATATAATTCCAGATGAATTAAAACCTTAAGGATAAAAAATCAAATCAGTAAAACAAAAAAGAAACTAGAAGCTGTTAGAAGAACTACTGTATTTTCTCTTCACCAAATCTATCAATCAACTTGTCTATCTCTGAATCCTATATCCTGGCCATGTGGATAAACTTTTCTTTCTTCAAAGTCCAAGTTAATTGTTCACTGGATCCCCCCTCCTCCTGCTACTCAAATCTGAGTCTCTTTTTTCTTTCCTATCACACTAATTTCTCACCACTGTGATGAGATACAACATGCGTGTTGCAGTCAATGCGGTCGCAGAGTCGGACGAGACTGAACAGCAAGAAAAAGAAAACTACCCTAGATCTCCTGCTCCCCTCCAGCTTTCTTTCTTTCTTTCTTTCTTTAAAGCAAAATCCATCAAGCATTGTCTCCACTTACTCCCCTCGCATTCTCTCCCCAAACTCTCCACTCAGATATTTATTCCCATTTCTTTGGAAGCTGCTCTTGACAAGATCACCAGAGACTTCCATCTTGTCTAGTTCAAGGGCACTCCTCAGACCCTTTGCTCTGTTCTCTCAGCAGGATTTGACATAAATGGATCACTTTTTACATTGTATAACACTTCCTCTACCTGGCTCCAGAAGTAGATTTACCTTGGAAGAATAAAGCTTAAACTGTAAAGAACTATGCATTTATAACTTCTTTTAAAAAAAGAGTTAAACACACAAATCAATAGATTTCTGATTATCCATGAGTAAACAATAAGAAAAGGTAATTAAAATAATGAAAAATATAAAATACATTGAAAATGCTAAATCTATACATATTAAAAATGTCATTATTGAAAGATAAAAGAACAAAAACCTTAATAAATGAACAGTCATACCCCATTCTTAAAAGGTAAGACATAATAGTGTAGAAATGCTAATTTTTCCGAATGTTATTACCCCATAAATTCTAACTAGTGAGTTGAGTCTCAGTTTATCTTGAAAAAGAGTCAAGGAAATTTTGTAATATAATTATAATGAAAAGAAATTTGTTTTGTCAGACATCAAAATATATTCTAAGCAACAGTAGTTAAAGGCAAAAGAGACCCAGAAACACATGCAATTCTACATGAAAATTCACTATCTAATAAAAGTGGTGTTTTAAATCAGTGGAAGGGAAAAATCCTTGCAAAAATAGTATGATGATAATTAGCTATTTATTTGGGAACAGACAGAATTAGAATATTATGTTACATCACGTTTTTTAAAAGTCTGTAAGAAATAAAATTACAAAAATACTTAAAAATTAGGGAATGAGAACTTTCTGAGTATAATGTGAATGTCAGGAAAGCAGAAGAGAAAACAATATTGACAAATTGTTAAAACTGAAAAGTATCCACTCTGCAAAATATTCTATAAATAAAATATAAAAAGGAAATTGAAAAAACTTATCTTAGATGCATAAATATCCATATATTAATTTTTATGTTTATTTAAATATCTAATACATGTTTAATTTTAATACTTATAGGTTTGTAAAATAATGAGCTAGATAATATCAATTATAAATTTTAAGTTGATAAAGTATATTGTATATTTAATAAATTGTTACTATCTCTTATAAAGAAATAGCTCCTATCTACAGATTAACAAAATATATAAAGATGAGGAAAATAGAAGCAATTCACTACAGAGAGATAGAAAAGGTTGAAAGAACATGAAAAAAACCTTTAAACTCACTAATGACAGATATATGTTCATAAAACAATAGAAGGTAACTTTAATGTACATTAAATTGACAAAAAATTAAAACTTAAAATATAGAATGTTAAGAATAAAATTATGTTTAATAATAAAGACCATTAAGAGACCCTCAAAACTACAACCATTTAAAGTATTCAATCCATTGGTAGAGTAATTTCACTTCTAGAAATCCTACAGGTAGCAATACACAATGCAACCATTTCTGCAAAAGCAAAAAATAGAGACAATCTAAATGTTTATCAATAAGGGAATGGATAAATAAAAAATTGTGGGTTCATCATGAAATACTGTATAACTATGAAAAAGAATATACTATCATGAAAAGTCTCCATAATTGTTGTTTGAAAAACCAGTGAATAGAAAAAAAAAAGCATGGGTAATCACATTTCCATTATTAAAATTGAGCCTAACAAAATACATCCCCCCCCCCACTCTACTTCAAAATTTGGAGATTATCCTAGTGGGCATCTTAGATATGTTGGAAGCATTCAGTTATTTATTTTGTGTCTGAAATTAAATCAGATTCAAGACCCCATCCTATTTGTTTTATAAAGAATTCAACTGCAGGTGTGTTGATTGAGTCCATTCCATGCTCACTGGTTACTACTTGACGCTGGGCAGAAGATCTAATCTTCAACCCATCATCCTCAACACTGACCATCTATTTTCCAACTCAGGAATGAACATTTGAAATCTGATTTCTTCTGTTTACCTGGCACATGTAGAGTAGAGGAATTCTTACAGAATTACAAGTATGGAGCCCTTGTTTAAAGCCCTGCTTTCTTATGAAAGTCATGCAATTAAGCTGAGAAACCTTGGCACCGAGGGTGTTGAATTTGAACACTAGTAGTCTCCCTCTTCACTCTCACAAATTCCCCGATTTTCATTCTTTAGTTTGGGGTAAAGTTGTTCTCTCTCCTTTAATGGACCTTAAAATTTCTCCCCTTTTCTCTAGCTTTTTTCCAAAGGTACCTAGATAACCTATTTTCTTTCTTTTTTATAGCCACATCTTCTGACATGTGGGATCTAAACTTCCCCTACCAGGGATCAAACCCATGCCCCCTGCAGCGGAAGTGCAGAGTCTAAACCCCTAGACTGCCAGGAAAGTCCCCATGTGTGTGTGTGCTGAGTTGCTCAGTCGTGTCCAACTCTTATGTGAGCCCATGGACAGTAGGCCACCAGGCTCCTATGTCCATGGGATTTTCCAGGCAAGAATACCAGAAGGGGTTGCCACTTCCTTCTTCAGGGATTCTTTCCAACCCAGGGATCAAAACCAAGTCTCTTGCACCTCCTGCATTGGCAAGTATATTCTTTTTTTTTTTTTTTTAAGCAGGTCGTCTACGAATGGTTTAGCACCAGGTTCCCCACTAACGTGCGGTGCGTGACGGGCGAGGGGGCGGCTGCCTTTCCGGCCGCGCCCAAGTATATTCTTTATCACTGTGCCACCTGAGAAGCCAGGGAAGTCCCTAGATAACCTTTTATATGGGTTAACATTACTATAAAAGACTGAAGAAAATGGTCTTGTAGCCACTTCTGCTTTTATGCTTGCCCCTCCACCCTCAACAAAAAAGAAATACTGAACAAAAATCATGTAATACACGCATCAGTCAGTTCAGTCGCTCAGTCATATCCAACTCTTTGCGACCCTATGGACTGCAGCATGCCAGGCTTCCCTGTCCATCACCAACTCCCAGAGTGTGCTCAAACTCATGTCCATCAAGTCGGTGATACCATCCAACCATCGCATCCTCTGACATCCCCTTCTCCTCCTGCCTTCAGTCTTGCCCAGCATCAGGGTATTTTCCAATGAGTTAGTTCTTTGCATCAGGTGGACAAAGTATTTTGAGCTTCAGTTTCAACATCAGTCCTTCCAATGAATATTCAGTACTGATTTACTTTAGGATTGACTGGTTGGATCTCCTTACAGTCCAAGGGACTCTCAAGAATCTTCTCCAACACCATAGTTCAAAAGGATCAATTCTTCAGTGCTTACCTTTCTTTATAGTCCAACTCTCACATCCATACATGACTACTGGAAAAACCATAGCTTTGACTAGATGGACCTTTGTTGGTAAAGTAATGTCTCTGCTTTTTAATATGCTATCTAGGTTTGTCATACTTTTACTTCCAAGGAGCAAGTATCTTTTAATTTCATGGGTGCTGTCACCATCTGCAGCGATTTTGGAGCCCCCCAAAATAAAGTCTGATACTGTTTCCATTGTTTCCCCACCTATTTCCCATGAAGTGATGGGACTGGATGCCATGATCTTAGTTTTCTGAATGTTGAGTTTTAAGCTAGCTTTTTCACTCTCCTCTCTCACTTTCATCAAGAGACTGTTTAGTTCTTCACTTTCTGCCAGAAGGGTGGTATCATCTGCATATCTGAGGTTATTGATATTTCACCCAGCAATCTTGATTCTAGCTTGTGTTTCATCCAGCCCAGCATTTCTCATGATGTACTCTGCATATAAGTTAAATAATCAGGGTGACAATATATAGCCTTGATGTACTCTTTTGCAGATAAGGTAGCCTGGTATTCCCATCTCTTGAAGAATTTCCCACAGTTTGTTGTGATCCACACAGTCAAAGGCATTGGTGTAGTCAATAAAGCAGAAGTAAATGTTTTTCTGGAACTCCTTGCTTTTTCAATGGCCCAACAGATGTTGGCAATTTGATCTCTGGTTCCTCTGCCTTTTCTAAACCCAGCTTGAACATCTGGAAGTTCACAGTTCATGTACTGTTGAAGCCTGGCTTGGAGAATTTTGAGCATTACTTTGCTAGCATGTGAGATGAGTGCAATTGTGCAGTAGTTTGAACATTCTTTGGCATTGCCTGTCTTGGGGACTGGAATGAAAACTGACCTTTTCCTATCCTGTGGCCCCTGCTGAGTTTTCCAAATTTGCTGGCATATTGAGGGCAGCACTTTCACAGCATCATCTTTTAGGATTTGAAATAGATCAATGGAATTCCATCACCTCCACTAGCTTTGTTCCTAGTGATGTTTCCTAAGGCCCACTTGACTTCACATTCTCGTATGTCTGGCCCTAGGTGAGTGATCACACCATCGTGCTTATCTGGGTCATGAAGATCTTTTTTGTGTAGTTCTTCTGTGTATTCTTGCCACCTCTTCTTAATATCTTCTGCTTCTGTTAGGTCCATACCATTTCTGTCCTTTATTGTGCCCATCTTTGCATGAAATATTCCCTTAGAAGCATTTAGGAAAATTAGGTATCTCTAATTTTCTTGACGAGATCTCTAGTCTTTCCCATTCTATTGTTTTCCTCTTATTTCTTTGCATTGATCTCTGGGGAAGGCTTTCTTATCTCTCCTTGCTATTCTTTGGAACTTTGCATTCAAAAGGGTATATCTTTCCTTTTCTCCTTTGCCTTTCATGTCTCTTCTCTCAGCTGTTTGTAAGGCCTCCTCAGACAACCATTTTGCCTTTTTGCATTTCTTTTCCTTGGGGATGGTCTTGATCACCACCTTCTGTACAATGTCATGAACTTCCATCCATAGTTCTTCAGGCACCCTGTCTAGCAGATCTAATCCCTTAAATCTATTTGTCACTTCCATTGTATAATTGTAAAGGATTTGATGTAGGTCATACCTAAATAGTCTAGTGGTTTTCCCTACTTTCTTCAATTTAAGTCTGAATTTGGCAATAAAGAGTTCATGATCTCAGCCACAGTCAGCTCCTAGTCTTGTTTTTGCTGACTGTACAGAGCTTCTCCATCTTTGGCTGCAGAGAGTATAATCACTCTGATTTTGGTATTGACCTTCTGTTGATGTCCATGTGTAGCGTCTTCTCTTGTGTTGTGGGAAGAGGGTGTTTGCTATGACCAGTGTATTCTTTTGGCAAATTCTGTTAGTCTTTGCCCTGCTTCATTTTGTAGTCCAAGGACAAATTTGCCTGTTACTCCAGGTCTCTCTTGACTTCCTACTTTTCCATTCCAGTCCCCTATGATGAAAAGGACATCTTTTTTGAGTGTTAGTTCTAGAACGTCCTGTAGGTCTTCATAGAACCGTTCACGTTCAGCTTCTTCAGTGTTACTGGTCGGGGCATAGACTTGGATTACTGTGATATTGAATGGTTTGCCTTGGAAACAAACAGAGAGTATTCTGTCATTTTTGAGACTGCACCCATAAACTGCATTTTGGACTCTTTTGTTGACTAAGATTGCTACTCCATTTCTTCTAAAGTATTGTTGCCCAGAGTAGTATTTATAATGGTCATCTGAGTTAAATTCACCCATTCCAGTCCATTTTAGTTCACTGATTCCTAAAATGTTGATGTTCACTCTTGTCATCTCCTGTTTGACCACTTTCAATGTACCTTGATTCATGGACCTAACATTCCAGATTCCTATGCAATATGTTCTTTCCAGCTTTGGGCTTTACTTCCACCAGTCATATTCACAACTGGGTGTTGTTTTTGCTTTGGCTCTCTCTTCATTCTTTCAGGAGTTATTTCTCCACTCTTCTCCAGTAGCATACTGGGCACCTACTGACCTGGGGAGTTCATCTTTCAGCATCCTATATTTTTGCCTTTTCATATTCTTCATGGGTATGCATATGCATAACTGGCTGAATTGGTTGTCAGGGGATAGGAATGGGATATAGGAAGGACAAATAGGAAAGATACACACATTTGTAATGAACATATCCTTATATTCTGATTACATGCACAGATAAAGATCTGTAACAATACCAAGTAATTTTTAAAAGAGTTATGTCTGAGTTGTGAGATTGGTGGTGAGGAAAATGTCTCTACTTTTAACCTTATGTATAACTGTGAAATATTGACAAGAATTTTTTGCTTTGTTAATTAGAAAAGAAAGATTAACTCAGGAATCTAAATAGATCAAGCAAGAGTTTGTATTAAAATTCAGTTTAGGATACTTAGAGTTATCGTTAAGTTAAAGACACTGCCTAAACTTTAAGATACTGTGCTCACTTGGGTGATGGAGATATTAAACAAAATTTGGATGTTTATTTAAAACAAATTCTTTATTATTGTTTGAACTATTTGAAAACTAAAACTCCAGTTATGCAAGAAGAGTAGTATAACATATACGTTTCCAAAGGGTATATTTTTTGGAGGTTTTGAAGATGTGGGCTGGGGGAAAAAAACTCAGGCAAAGGTCTAGTTCTTCAACAACAACAAGAAATTAACATGCTTTAAGCTACTGAGAAACATATTGAGCCATCTGTATGCTGATTATTAGTCTGGAGGCCATTAGAAACACAACCAAGGAGGATTCTGACAAGCCAGTCTTGGTTTAATTTAGAACAATTTCTTCTTGTGCAGTAGAGTAACAGACTTAGAAGTTGAGAGCTGGACAGAAGGACACATTTGCCTGTGAACCCCAAAGTTCTTTGCTCTAGGAAACAGGAGGGGCAAGAGCCGAGTAACCAGAGACATTCCCATAGGAAGAGTTGGTCCAGTGGAGGGTAGAGATTTTGCAGGTCCTAAACCAAGGAACTGGAACCTCCATGACACTTGGGAACCTGAATCTTAGAGATTTAGCTTGAGGAAAGACATCTTGTGTCTTACCCACAGGCAAGTTCTTGCCACCCAGTTGAACCATAAGAGCTAAGAATTGAAACCTTTTTTTAAAAAGCCCTAACTGTTAGTAGTTGAGCAACTGAGTCACCAGCAGCAACAAAGGAGGAAAGAGGTACATGACCGTGCCTGCTAAGTCACTTCAGTCGTGTCCTACTCTTTGCGACCCCATGGACTGTAGCCCACCAGATTCCTCTGTCCATGGGATTCTCCAGGCAAGAATACTGGAGTGGGTTGCCATTTCTTCCTCCTGGGAATCTTCCCCACCCAAGGATTGAACCTGCCTCTCTTATTTCTCCTGCATTTTCAGACAGGTTCTTTACCAACAGCACCATCTAAGACCATAAGTTAACTCAAGTGAAGTATTGTCATCAAAATTACATCAGAAAATTTTATCATTTTAAAAGAAACAGAATAGTAGGATAGTGTAGTGGCATTAACAAAACTCTATCAGGTTCATGCTTTCCCAAATACCTCATTTGCTCCCTAACTAAACAAAATTGTTGGCTCTGGGCTCTGCCTCCCTGTCGGACCACATCCCTGCTGTGACTGTATCTTCCCCTGTTTGTTCTGTTCAAACCAATCTGTCCTCCATGCTCTTCTTTGAACAAGTCACAATTTACCTATGAAATGTTTCTTATTACAGCAACATTAAAATTCAAGTGTCACCACGTATTTGGATATTTGCATTTTGGAAATTATTTCATTATTTAAAAAACCCAATTTTCTGATTCTTCTTGCGAGCACTAACACTAATTGAGCATGTCACTGTGCGAAGTCCTTTCTCACCCAACATCCCGGAAGGAAGATGTGATTTTTTTTTTTTTTTTGATGTGTATCACTTTTGCAGTCTTTATTGAATTTGTTATAATATTGCTTCTGTTGTATGTTTTGGTTTTTTTGGCCACAAGGTTTGTGGGATCTTAGCTTCCTGACCAGGGATTAAATCCACATCCCTTGCATTGGAAGGTGAATTCTTAACCACTTTACCTCCAGGGAGGTTTCATGTTTATCCCTGTAATACAGATGAGAAAACTGAGGAAAGTCAGGAGAATGTCGGAGCAAACAACAAAACTCTGTCTTTTTAACCAATATTTTATACTAATTCCTCTGAGGTAATTAGTTGGGCTGATATGTATATTTGTGAAGAACCTTTGAAAACCTATATAATTAAAAACAACTTTTAGGATTTTCTTTCAGTGGTTGACATAAGATTTTGCTCATTCTCAATATAGAAGAATTCTTTGTCTATGTACACACATACACACACACGCGCACACACTGGAGTACTATCCATGTTTTCCCCAAAGCTATAAAAAGGTTACTTGATCTAAAAAAAGATATTCAGCTTCACATCTTATGAGATCCTATATAGTTTTAATATCTGTCCTGCCCTGCAGCTATCTCCTAACAATAAACTATACATAGGAATTATAGTGTAAGGGAAAAATAAAGATATATAGTGACACCAATATGTGAAAGCAAAACACCTGGAAATTCAGTGAAAATATTAATAAACTCAGTGAAAAATTCAGTCAAACTTTTGCTATTATGTAGATATGAAAGAAATCAAGAGTTAGTTCAGTTGAATAGATGTTTTGGTATTATTTAAAAATAAACTGACTTAAAATGTTGTCTCTCTTGTTTCCAGATTATTCTTTTGTGAGTCTGACCATTTAATTTTAGTCTTAGGTCAGTTCACAAATGCAAGTGAAAGTGTTGATCACTCAGTTGTGTCTGACTCTTTGCGACCCCATGGACTGTAGCCTTCCAGGCTCCTCTGTCCGTGGAATTCTCCAGCCAAGAATACTGGAGTGGGTGGCCATTCCCTACTCCAGAGGATCTTCCTGACCCAGGGATCAGACTCTGGTCTCCTGCATTGCAGGTAAATTCTTTACTGTCTGAGCCATAAATAAATGTTGAGGTTTTTGCTCAATGGATTGTATTCTTCTCAGAGAAACAATGAATTACATGTACATCTATATTACCAAGATTTTCATTCAAAGAAGTATGTTTTAGAATACTGGTCTGGGAATGATGTAATATTTGTAAAATATTCTTGTAGAGTGGTCAATAACTCAAATCACCTGATTATATTAAACAAGTAGATTCCTCTCAAGATACTTTCTTCTACTCCTATAGGTGAAATAGAACCAGCTCAGGTAAAGAAGGAGATCCCAGGGATAGATCCTGGGGATGGAAACTGTGGTGGCCTTGAAAAGAAGCAGCTGTGGAGGTTTGTCTGGAGGATCCTGTGGACAGGGTGGCAAGTTCCCACTGAAAGAGAAAAGAAAGACATGTGCCTCCATTCTTTTTCTGATTTTGGTAAAATACACATAATATAAATGTAACATTTCAATCATTTTTAGATGTTCAATTCAGTGGCATTAAGTATATTCACATTACTGTGCAAACATCACCATTACTAGTCTCCAGAACTTCTTTATCATTTCATATCCAATCTCCATGTCTAAACAATAATTCCCATTCCTCTCTCCCCTTACCCACTGGTCAACACTATTTTATTTTCTATGTCTATGAATTTGACCACGATAAGTACCTTATATGTTATAGACTGGATTTTTGTGCCCCACCCTGCATTCATATGTTGAGATTCTCATCTCTAATGTGATAATATTAAGAAGTGGGACTTTAGGTGATTAGGTCATGAGGGCAAAGTCTCACGGATTAGGTTAGTGTCCTCATTAAAATAAAAGACTCTGAGAGATTAGCACTGAAATATATACATTACCAGGTGTAAATGAGATAAATAGTAGGAAGTTGCTATATAACACAGGAAGCTCAGACCAGTGCTCTGTGATGACCCAAAGGGGTAGGATGGGGTGAGTGGGAGAGTGGCTCAAGGAGGAGTGGATATACATGTACTTACAGCTGATTCATGTTGTAGTATGGCAGAAACCAGCACAACACTGTAAATAATTATCCTGCAATTAAAATAAATAAATGCATAAACATATATATATATATATATTTTTTTTTTTTTTTAAGGAGAGACTCCAGAGACCTCCCTTGTCCCTTCTGCCATTTGTGGACATAGCAGGAAGAAGACTGTCTATGAACATCAGACACTGGGTCTTCCAGCACTTTGACACTGAACTTCCTAGCCTTTAGAAATGTAAGAAATTAATGCTTGTTGTTTATAAGCCACCAAGTCCATGGAATTTTGTTTTAGAAGTCAGAATTGACTAAAATGAAATAAAAATGGAAACATACATGTTCTTTTGCATCTGATATTTCACTTAGTGTAACGTTTTCAAGTTTCTTCCTTGGTGTAGCATGTATCAGAATGTTATTCCTTTTCAAGGCTGAATAATGTACCCTTGTATGGAAATACCACATTTGCTTTTCCATTCATCTGTTGATGTACATTTAGGTGGTTTCCATCTTTGGTTATTGTGAATAATGCTGATATAAACACAGGCTGTACTAATATCTATTTGAATCCCTGCTTTCAACCCTTTTCAGTATATACGCAGAGTGTTGTTTTTAAATTTTATAACTTTTAATTGAACTACAACAAATAGAATGGTGCACAAATCATAAGTGTACAGTTTAATGAATTGTCCTTAAGCAAACACACCTGTGAGATCAGGAGACAGATCAAAACACAGAACCTTACCGGCACCACAAGCCTTACCTGTTTCCTGTCCCTCCCCAGGAGTGCCTAATCTCCTGACTTTTTTGAACTTTATACAAATGGAATCATACAACATGTACTCACTTTTGTCACAACATTATGTTTGTGAGACTATGAATATTAGATTTCTGAAGTTAGCAAGATCTCAAAAAAATCCATATTGCTATAATGTAGTTTTGGTTTATCCATTCTCACGGATATGTAATGTCCCATTATGTGAATATTGCACAATCTATATGCTCATCCACGATCAATGAAAATTATGCTTCCATTTAAAACTCTTTGAGTCTGAGAAAAAGCATAGGTGGTTGAAAGTCCTTGTACAGGAATCTGCCTGCAATGCAGGAGACACTGGTTCAATTCTTGGGTCCGGAAGATCCCCTGGAGGAGGAAATGGCAACCCATTGCAGTATTCTTGTCTGGAGAATCCCATGGACAGAGGAGCTGGGCAGGCTATAGTCCATGGGGTGGCAAAGAGAAGGGCAGAACTGAGTAACTAACACACACACACAGTCTCACAAAGAGCATAGGTGTCTGAGAGTACCTGCAGAGGACGTCAGGGAGTCGGACTTCAGATCCTGCCGTCTCTTGTACTCTAAGGGAATAAAGTAACAAGGCCACTATGTACTTTGTCCTGGAAAAAAGCCATCAATTAAACAATTTAACTTTCAATCCATATTTGGGGTTTTCTTTGATCTGCTGGTACTTCCATTCAGCTGGGGCTTCCTGATGACAAGAAAAATACTCTTCCCTTTTTTATCCTTTCCTTAGGGATATTTAGACAATCTGGAAATTGTTCTTTTCCCTCAATATTAAAGGGTGATCCAATATTAGTCATTCTATATTTTAATGTCAATATGGTTTAGAGGCCTTGCCCCTGAAGTCGTATTCCAAGGAAAGGAGGTAGGGTGGCAGTAAGATGTGGGAGGAAGAGTGAGCAACCAGCCTGAGTGGGTGTCTCTTGCTCCTTCTGTCAGAGCCACAGGATCTGTAATTCTTGGCACATTCAATGTACTCCTTTTGACTCAACTCTCCCTTCAAACCTCCTCTCCACTCTACCAGCACGAGACCAGAACTTTGCAGGGTGATTCCCCACTTTTTCCTACACAATCTCCTCAGAGGTATTCTAGTCTATTACTCTAGTTTCTGCTGTCCCTTCTTCCTACCCCTTTTCCTACTGCCATGACTACATTGAAGAACTGTTTTCATACTCATGCTCCAGAATGTTTTCAGCCTTAAATTATTTGTCCCTTAGAGGTACTCCTTTTGGGTGAGTAGCACATGACATGGACTTAATGTTTGCTTTGCTAAAAGTTATATTATAGAATATCAAGAAACTCTAGTAGTAAGTGATGGAATAAAGAGATAATGGCTAAAATGCCTCAAGCTTTAGGGCAAACAGGATCCAGATCTTCTTGTCTTTAAGGACTTAACAGTGGACTCTGTTCGTGTTGGTTCTCTTGTGTTGATGGCAGTGAGATTTAGCACAAAGAACATGAGAGCTATGGCTAAAATGTATCCCCCATCAAATTCATTTGTCCATGTCCTACACCCAAGGTGACTGTATTTGAAGATAAGGATTTTAGGAGGTAATTAAGGTTAAATAATAATGCTTCCATAGTGGTTCAGACTGTAAAGTATCCAACTGTAATGCAGGAGATCTGAGTTCGATCCCTGGGTCAGGAAGATGCCCTGGAGAAGGGAATGTTTACCCACTCTAGTATTCTTGCCTGGGGAATTCCATGGACATAGGAACCTGGAAGACTATATTCCATGGGGTTGCAAAGAGTCAGATACGACTGAGTGACTAACACTTACACTTTCACTAAGGTTAAATAAAATCATAAGATGATAAGAATGGGGCTTTAGTATTGGTGGCTTTATAAAAAGAGGAAGACAGAGATCTCTCTCTTCTCACCACGTGAAGGCATAGCTAGAAAGTAACGATCCACAAGCCAAGAAGCCAAGGCTGTCACTAGGAATCAAATGCAACAGCGCCTTAATCTTGGACTTCCCAGCCTCCAGAATGGTGACAAATAAGTTTTTGTGCTTAAGTCACCCAATCTATGTCATTTTGTTTTGGCAGCTGGAAATGACTAATACAATGTGCCTCAAAGCTAAGCTCTGTGCCTTTGAATGAGTCACTTAGGCTCTTTGAGTGGTTTTCTAATTTGTCAATAGACAAATAAATATGTATTCCACCCAACTGGCTGGAGTATCATTGAGGTAGCACCCCTAAAGTATGATGAATGTAGAGTGAATTATTACAAGGTTACTTTCTTTTCCTCTTTCCATCATTTGTTTCTTATCACCTGATCACAAGTGTAAACTGTGAAGGGGCCTGAAACGCCACCACTACTTTCAGTCAGACATAATAATAAAAACAGCTAAAAAATATTAAGTACTTCCTATAGATGAGACACTGTACTGTATTTGCGTCGCTGTTGTTCAGTCACTAAGTTATGTTTGACTCTTTGTGACCCCGTGAACTACAACACGCCAGGCTTCCCTGTCCCTCATTATCTCCTGGAGTTTACACAAACTCATGTCCATTGAGTCAGTGATGCCATTATCTTATTTAATTATCTTATCTGCATTCTTCTTATTATTTGCATATTATTATTATTTTTATATTATTATCTTATTAAATTCTCACAGAACAATTTGAAATAAATATGGTTACTCCTCTTATTGGGTAAGGAAACCGAGGCTTGGAGGAGACAGGTAAATTCTCAAGACTACATAGTTATTGTACAGTGGAGCTGAGATTCATATCCATGGCTGTCTGACTCCCTGGGCTGTGTTCTTAATCATTTTCTTATTCCCAAGTATATGATTATTGCTCATTCAACCCGAAGGGCACAGGAGATTCAATCGCTGCTCTCATACACCTCACTATCTAGCAGGAAAGGCAGAAGTGAAAATCAATAATTAGTAAGTAGTGTGATAAATGTTAAATTTGCACAGGATGTTACTCAGTACAGTGGACAGCCAAGTGTCTGAGGAGGCCAAGGAATAGTTCCAGAATCAGTCCGCTGGAGTGACAAGGTTGAGAAGGACGTTTCAGGCTGAGGGAATAAAAGCATAAGGGCAAGGCTCATTGAAGAGCCCCATGGAGTTCTGGGTGCCTGGAGTCAAGGACACACACTAGGGAAATGCAGTCAGTGAAGCAGGAGAGGTTTGTTGAGACCAGATTACGAAGAACATTTAGATGACATACAAAGGCATTTAAACTCACTGCTGCAGAACATAAGCCATTCTTGCAGGTATTCCCCCTTGAGACAGTGTTTCTTCACAAAAAGGTCTGTGTCCCTTTTGTCTCTGAGTATCCAAAGCCTAGCAGGGGCAGTTACTCAACCAATATCTGTTGAATGAAAAAGTGAATGAGTAAGTAAAAGAAAGCATGTCACAATATATACTTTGACTGCAGAGGTACAGGGTTAGAGTTTGCCAAGATGAAGGCAATAGATGACGGTGCAGTTGTGTAGCAAAGGTGTTATGGGGGATATTGAAAAGTCATCCAGGGAAGTGACTGCAATTAAACAATACAGAAAATTTAGTGGGCTAATTGAGGGCAGTGCAATGTGAGGTGGAGGAGGGGAGAAGCAGATTTGAAGAGCACGAAGTTAGGTTTTGGATGTTTTGCTGGAATGGCTGGAACCTGCCAAGTTAAAATTTCTAGTTGCCAATGGGGTTTAAAAGTTCAAGCTAAGGGGGATTATATTAAAACCGTGGCAATACCTGTTGACTTTGAGAGACAGTATATATAGCAAGACTAGAAGGAGTTGTGGAGTAAAACCTTAAGGATGAGCAAGTAATTTCAGAGATTAATACATGGTATGGAATCTTATTTTGTCATCAGGGATAGAGAAAGAGGAACCTAGACTGTGAGCTTCAGAGGAGTAAGGAACAAGCTGAATCCTGTGGCTTGAAATTAAAGGAAAATTCAAAAGGGCATGTATTTAACAGGATTAAACTCTACAGAGAGAAGTAAATTTAGCACTACTTGCTATGTATTGTTTAGCATTATATTTATTGGGGGAAATTATATGCTATCTATGGAATTAATTCTAAAACAATTTTGAGGGTCTGCTTGGCTTGGTACTATATTTTTTCCTTGAGTTGGATGTATTTTATATTCAGCAGTAGAAACTGAGCATTTTAAAAAAGTAAATCATACCCACAAATGACATTTTCATGAAAAAAAAAAATGAAGGATGTTAATGTAGTGTAATACCAGGAGGATACAGTAAATGCAATTGCTTGTTTGCTCAAGACATCATTAAGTAAGCTCTTGGTAGGTGAATAAAATGAGACGCAAGTGGGAATTTCAGGGCAACTAGTATGATAACTTTTCTGGTGGAAAGCACTCTTCAGGATGACAAGGTGAATGTAATATCTCTTGAATATATGGGAATAGTCTGAGAGGCTTTGGACAGAATGATCTTATTACAAATCAAAGCATAACTGAAAATTCAGCATAGAGATTCATTTGCAAAAATAAGAATTGTTCTCATGGTTGGGAAAGGAGTTAAGACATTTTGTTGTTGTTCAGTCACTAAGCCATGTCCAACTCTTTCAGATCCCATGAACTGCAGCACACCAAGCTTCCCTGTCCTTCATTGTCTCCCAGAGTTTGCTCAAAGTCATGTCCTTTGTGTTGATGATGCCATCCAACCGTCTCATCCTCTGTTAGTCCCTTCTCCTGACCTCAATCTTTCCCAGCTTAGGGTCTTTCCAATGAGTTTACTCTTCGCATCAGGTGGCCAAAGTACTGGAGTTTCAGCTTCAGCAACAGTCCTTCCAATGAATATTCAGGTTTGCTTTCCTTTAAAATTGACTGATTTGATCTCCTTTCTGTCCAAGAGACTCTCAAGAGTCTTTTCAAGCACAACAATTCAAAAGCATCAATTCTTTGGCACTCAGCCATCTTTGTCTATCTCTTACATCCATACATGACTACTGAAAAACCAAAGCTTTAACTATATGGACATTTGTCAGCAAAGTGACTTCTGCTTTTTAATGTGCCATCTAGGTTTGTCATAGCTTTTCTTCCAAGGAGCAAGCGTCTTTTAATTTTGTGGCTGCAGTCACTGTCTGAAGTGACTTTGGAACCCAAGAAAATAAAATCTGTCACTGTTTCCACTTTCTCCCCAACTATTTGCCATGAAGAGATGGGGCCACTTGCCATGATCTTGGTTTTTTGAATGTTGAGTTTTAGGCCAGTTTTTTCACTTTCCTCTTTCAAACTCATCAAGAGGCTCTTTA
Organism: Cervus elaphus; assembly: GCF_910594005.1. Taxonomy (NCBI): domain Eukaryota; kingdom Metazoa; phylum Chordata; class Mammalia; order Artiodactyla; family Cervidae; genus Cervus; species Cervus elaphus. The sequence goes on along the minus strand of NC_057835.1, from coordinate 42,706,092 downwards.
GTTTCTCTTTGCTTTCTGCCATTAGCGTGCTATCATTTGCATATCTGAGGTTGTTGGTATTTCTTCCGACAATCTTAATTATAGTTTATAATTCATCCAGGCCAGCATTTTTCACAATGTATTCTGCATATAAGTTAAATAAGCAGGATGATAATACACAGCCTTGATGAGCTCCTTTTTTTCAATTGTGAATTAGTCCGTTGTTCCATGTCCAGTTCTAACCTTTGCTTCTTGACCTGCATACAGGTTTTTCAGGAGACAGGTGGGTGGGCTGGTATTCCCATCTCTTTAAGAATTTTCAACAGTTTGTTGTGATCCACACAGTCAAAGGTTTTAGTGTAGTCAATGAATCAGAAGTAGCTGTTTTTCTCTTGCTTTCTCTATGATCCAGTGTACATTGGCAATTTAATCTCTGTTTCCTCTGCCTTTTCTAAATCCAGCTTGTATGTCTGGAAGTTCTCAGTTCACAGATGGGGCTTCCCCAAAGACGCAGTCTGTAAAGAATCTGCCTGCAATTCGGGAGACCTGGGTTCGATCCCTGTGTCAGGAAAATCCCCTGGAGGAGTGTATGGCAACTCACTTCAGTATTCTTGCTTGAAGACTTCCATGGACAGAGGAGCCTGGCAAGCTACAGTTCATGGGGTTGCAAAGAGTCAGTCATGACCGAGTAACTAACACTTTCACTAAAACTTTTTAGTTTTTAATACTTTAGAAATTTATGTTATAATTCAGTTTTTAAAATATTTGTTGAATCTATGGAGTAAGTGTGCCTAGTCTATGTAAAATATCTGTTCTATGCAAAGGAAAAAGACATCTATGTATCATTTAAAATTTTTTAACAGAAGCATAACATATATGGGAAAAGTGCATATAAGTGTGCAACTCAATGATTTTTTTTTTTTTTTTTGGCTGTGTTGAGTCTTCTTTGCTGCTTGGGCTTTTCTCTAATTGTGGCAAGTGGAGGCTACTCTCGAGTTGCAGTGCGTAGACTTCTCATTGCAGTGGCTTCTCTTGTTTCTGAGCACAGGCTCTAGGATGAGCAGGCTTCAGAAGCGTGGCACTTGGGCCCAGCCGTTGTGGCTCCTGGGTTCTAGAGCACAGGCTTGATAGCTGCGACACAGGCTTACTTGCAACACAGCAAGTGGGATCTTCCCAGTCCAGGGACTGAACACGTGTCTCCTGCATTGGCGGGCAGATTCTTTACCACTGAGCCACCAGGGAAGCCCCAAATGAAGGATTTTGTCACAAACCGAACACAACTGTGAAATCTACTCCCAGACCAAGAAACATAACAGCAGCAACAACCAAGACGCTTTCTCTGAGCCTCTCTCTGGTCATCTGCCTTCTACAACATAAAATCTTAAACTTTAAACACTAGATTCCATCTGATTCTCTACCATGTAAACAGATGAAGGTGAAGGTGAAGCATTTATCAATTCATTTATTTTCTTCTTTATTTTGGCTCTAGACTCATCCATGGCTGACTTTGTTTACCTGAAGGCCTCATGTAGGGTTTGGAACATGGTAGGCTTTCAATAATTAGATTGACTAATAAGAATAAAAAGTAATGGAAGCAAAGCAAAAGTGAGGACATGAGCCAGAAATTATTCTTTGTGATAAAGGGGTTTGGTCTTTGTGATACTGAAGTACCAACCTACAGCTGAACCAATTTTCTTCCTTAGCATAACCCAGAGTAGGGTGGATAGAAAAGAGTAATTCTCTGGGGCTGCTTAGATCTTCTCTGATAGGATCTGAGAAAGGAGGGTTGATAACCTCACCATTTCTGATTCTATTATGACACCAGAATGATTGTCTAATACAGTCTGACAAAATTCTGGCAGAGAATGTGAGCAAATTTTTCCCTTTCATTCCTTGGGGAAGTTAAAATAGTCACTTTCTGGAGACCACAAGGAAGTTACATTTGAAGGAAATGAATTTCACTAGTAGTATTTTATCATTGCTCTTCTTTCTATGTATTAGAATATTCTTCCAATCTACTTACTGATAAATATTATAGACATGAAAAGTGACTACAAGAATAGTCAATGATATCTAATCCTGCATTTAGTTGCCTAAATATTGCCAATAACCTTGATTTTCTTAACCTTCCTTTATCCAAATGGAATTTAATTCAATGATACTAATAAAAATTAAGATGAAGTGAATGCTTATTATAAACCAACCCTGTCATTTAAATAAATGAACTAATTAACGCCTCAGTTTTTCACACTTTACATCATATGTTATTCCCATTTTAAGGAAAGGAGGCTTACAGAAGATCAGCCACTGGTCAAAGCCACAGATCAAGGGGGTCTTTGACTAGAGGCTCAAATCCAGGACTATCTGGATTCAGAACCTGCACTTCTACGTGTTCTAAGATTCTCAGTATCTCATCAGTTCTGATACTTTGGGGTTTTACCCACTATTAGATCCAAAATACTGGCTCCCAGTTGATTCAGTGGTAAAGAATCTGTCTGCCAATGCAGGAGATCAAAGGATTGATCCCTGGGTGGAGAAGATCCCCTGGAGAAGGAAATGGCAAACCTACTCCAGTATTCTTGCCTGGGAAATCCCACGGACAGAGGAGCCTGGAGGACTACAGTCCACTGGGCCACAAAAGAGTAGGACACAACTTAGCGACTAAACAACAGCAGTTTACCTAAGGTCTCTTTAAAACTTAATGATCTACAGATGGCTAACAAACACATGAAAAGATGCTCAACATCACTCATTATCAGAGAAATGCAAATCAAAACCACAATAAGGTACCATTACACGCCAGTCAGGATGGCTGCTATCCAAAAGTCTACAAGCAATAAATGCTGGAGAGGGTGTGGAGAAAAGGGAACCCTCTTACACTGTTGGTGGGAATGCAAGCTAGTACAGCCATTATGGAGAATAGTGTGGAGATTCCTTAAAAAACTGGAAATAGAACTGCCATATGACCCAGCAATCCCACTTCTGGGTATACACACCAAGGAAACCAGATCTGAAAGAGACACGTGCACCCCAATGTTCATCGCAGCACTGTTTATAATAGCCAGGACATGGAAGCAACCTAGATGTCCATCAGCAGATGAATGGATAAGGAAGCTGTGGTACATATACACCATGGAATATTACTCAGCCATTAAAAAGAATTCATTTGAATCAGTTCTAATGAGATGGATGAAACTGGAGCCCATTATACAGAGTGAAGTAAGTCAGAAAGATAAAGACCAATACAGTATACTAACGCATATATATGGAATTTAGAAAGATGGTAACGCTAACCCTATATGCAAAACAGAAAAAGAGACACAGATGTACAGAACAGACTTTTGGACTCTGTGGGAGAAGGCGAGGGTGGGATGTTTTGAGAGAACAGCATTGAAACATGTATATTATCAAGGGTGAAACAGATCACCAGCCCAGGTTGGATGCATGAGACAAGTGCTCAGGCCTGGTGCACTGGGAAGACCCAGAGGGATGGGATGGGGAAGGAGGCAGAAGGGGGATCAGGATGGGGAATACATGTAAATCCCTGGCTGATTCATGTCAATGTATGGCAAAAACCACTACAGTATTGTAAAGTAATTAGCCTCCAACTAATAAAAATAAATGGAAAAAAAAGAATAAAAAAAACCCTTAATGATCAAGCAGATATCCTTTTAACTAGAAAAAGAATGCATATGTCTGTGTTTGCTATACTTCCAAAACTACTAAAGTTTCATGAAACATGGTTTCAATTGCTGTAATCTACAACTCTCTTAGGTAACTAAATAATACAATCAGCTACATAGTAGTGTACTGTAAAAGGTTCATGATACTTTTCACAGAAAAATACATACAAAACAAACCGAAGCAAAGACCCAGAGGAATCGGGTGGAGAGGGAGGTGGGAGGGGGGATCGGGATGGGGAATACGTGTAAATCTATGGCTGATTCATATCAATGTATGACAAAACCCACTGAAAAAATGAATAAATAAATAAAGGAAAAAAAAAAGAAAATATTTTTAGTCTAATAGAACAGCAGCTTGAACAGCACAGTAGTACGGTACGGCAGCTGGCATACAGGAGCTGGCAGTGAGGGAACAGGCCAGAAGAGCTACTGACTGGAGAAGGGAGTGGTGGTGGGAGATGGCAGAACTGAAGGATCGTCAACAATAAAAGACGGAAAACAATTTCAGTCATGCCTGATGTTGATGGAATACATGTTCACATCTTTGTAAGTTCCCAGCTTGAAGGCTGGTATGTAGGGGACTTCCTGTAACTATCCTAGAAGAGAGTTGAGAACTACGATCAGGCTCTCTTCCATATAAAACCTTTCCAGACTTCCTTTAGGTCAAGTCATCTTCTTCCCTGGCTTGTCACACGGAGCCCTTGACCTGTTCTCCAGCTTTGTTTCACATTTTGCTCCCACTTTGAATTTTCCCACCTCTCTGAACTTCTCAATGTACCTCAGACATTTCTTCAAAGCCCTCGAGAACTATCTTGAAAACCAAAAAACATGCCTGCATCTACGTTTGCTAAATTTCCGAAACTACTAGAGTTCCATGAAACATGGTTTCACCTGCTGTAATCTACAGTTCTTGTATGTGTAACCTGAAACACAGCAAGACACCACAGAGGTGACAAGACAGGTAGCAATAAAAATAAAATAATGTTATTTTTGTCTTTTAAAAATGAATCACACAAATGAAGAAATAAATCTCTTTCTTTAAAACCTCATGGATTCCTTTAGGCCACGTAAAGAGAGAAACGGAATGTGTCCAATTAAAAATGATTGAGAAACGTTATTCTTTACTTTGAAACGGCCATCACTTTAATTATAATTTTTTATTTTCAGCTCAAGAGTAAAAAGACAAATTTTATATAACTGGATAGCTATTATAAAGCTAACCAGATACCTTTGTCTTTCTTCTTGCTTTTATATTAAGCCCTATAGACTAAGAGCCTGGCTATAAATAAAACTATTGATGTTAAAAGGTCATGGCTGCGACCTTTCACATGTTTCTTTTCCACTGTATCTATATACACTGTATACTTTACCCAGAGAAGAGATTCTTTATTTAAGAGAGCTTAAACTGTTCAAATTTGTAATGTACTGGGGATTTTGGAATGTCTGAGGGACTTAGTGGATAAAGAACTGACCTTTCATCTCTGAACCCAGACACAGCCCAACCTCAGATAAGTGAAAAAGTTTTGTGTCAGCTGCCTGTATGATAAACTGGTACCATCCACTATCTTCCAACCCAATTAAGCATTTACTGGCAGATCTGGCCTCAAGAGGCACATGGAGTACAGAAATGGAATTACTTCTACTCCTAGAGTGGGTGTCTGAACCTTCAAGATAGGATTTCAAGGTTTTAAGTGGAAAGCTTTGACCAAAGTAGTATCTACAGCTGGAAAACCATAGACTGCCCCTCCCTCCCACAGTCACATGCAAATTTGAGATACTGGAATACTTTTCAATATTCATACTTTTGTTTGGTATGTCATCAAATACAACTAGTAAGATTTTTAAAATTCTATTTTTTACAGAAAAGAAAATAGCTTGAATGTAGTAGGGAGTAGCAGTTGTATGAAGTCATTAGGAGCATGCAATATGATTTGCTGTTAATACAGCCAATTTAACATTCACAGAATCATAGAAGAGTGTGGACTAGAATTTCTAAAATATTAAATAAAATACACATTTCTGCATTTTATTTCATAGTAGTGAAGTTGTGACATTTCATATTTCATATTTCATAGAAGTTGTGACATTTTCATTTTATTATTTAGATGTTACTTGCTTCCCTGGTATCTCAGACGCTAAAGAGTCTGCCTGCAATGAAGGACACCTGAGTTTAATCCCTGGGTCAGGAAGATCCCCTGGAGAAGGAAATGGCAACCCACTCCAGTATTCTTGCCTGGAAAATCCCATGGACAGAGGAGCCTGGTGGGTTACAGTCCATGGGGTTGCAAAGAGTTGGACATGACTGAGCGACTAATACAATATTAAAGTGAATTTTTTTTTATCAGTGAAAGGTTGGAAATAATTAAAAGACCACATAAGCTTCTTGAGGACATGATCGCTGTTTTTCCTTCTTTTATTTTTCAAATATACAACACATAATGCACAGTAGATATGCACGCTCTTCTTTACAATGAATGAATGGTGCTATTCCATGTCAGGAGGTCATTGTAAGTTTTTTTTTAAAAATGTTAAATGTTTCAGTTTTGCAGAAATAATGAGGGTGGGGAGGTTGAGCAATTCCTACCAAAATATTCAAATACTTAAAAATTTCAGCAATGAAAAGCATCAGGTTAAACCTGTAAAAGCTTTACTGTAATGGGAGGTAACAGAATGATTAGAGAGAAGACAATGGCCATTGTCATTTAATTTAAGTAAATTTTTATTTACGTTCTACTAAGAACTTTGTAACATGCAATTCTACATCAACTATTTTAAAATTAACAAAAGAAAAATAAACAATGTTCCTCCCCCCCAACCCCGAGTATACATGCCTATGATAGGGAAAATTAAAGTGATTTAATTTGATCACTTTTGTTGGATAGCAGGTTATTTTCACTTTTTAATATTTTTCTATATTTTGGCAAATATTAGACAATAAACATCTATTATTATTTTTTGCCAGAAAAAATAACCTCTGAAATAAATACTGCTCCCTAAATTCAACCTCATTACACCTTTCTGTTTAGTCATCACTCATGTTTGAGAAGCTAAGTTATAGTACTCACTCTGTAAATTTTGGATGTTACATGGGAGAATACTTGAAAATTCGTCATTTATGGGTAATTTGATTTGAAAGTTGAGTGAAGGTGAACTCAGTTAAGGTGAAGGACTCACATTTAAGAGCAGAGGTAAGAATGGCTAGAATGGAACAAAAATTTGAAAGTACTTAAAGGGTCTGTGAGCCTGTTTTTGTTTTGTAAATAAGTTCATTTGTATCATTTTTTTTAGATTCCACATAGAAATGGTATCATTTATTTGTCTTTCTCTGTCAAAAGCAAATTTACGGTTACCAAAGGGGAAAGGTGTAGTATGAAAGTGAAAATTTCTCAGTTGTGTCCGACTCTTTGCGACCCCATGGACTATCCCGTCCATGGAATTCTCCAGGTCAGAATATTGGAGTGGGTAGCCTTTCCTTTCCCCAGGACATCTTCCCAACCCGGGGATGGAACCCAGGTCTCCTGCATTGCAGGCAGATTCTCTACCAGCTGAGCCACAAGGGAAGCCTAAAGTGGAGTATGGCTAGAGATAAATTAGGAGTTTGGGATTAACATACACACACTAGTATATATAAAATAGATAACCAACTGTATAATACAGGGAACTCTACTCAATATTCTTTAATAACCTATATGGGAAAAGACTTTGAAAAATAATAGATATATGTATATGTATAACTGAATCGTTTTGCTTACACTTAAAAGTAACACATTGTAAATCAATTATACTTCAGTATAAAATTAAAAATTGAATTAAAAAATAAAGGGAATTGGGTTGAGTAGTTCAAACAGAAAGCAAGCCAGCCTCTTTTGATCTATGTAGACAGATGATCTGTATACTTTATATTATTGGGTTTCACCAAAGTTAATCAAACAAAACAAATCATTACCCAGTTGTAGTTTGGTGAAGGCATGAAAAATAAGTGGCAAAAATATTAGCTAAATAACTAGTAACAATATAAAGAAAAGAAGTAAAATCCAGAGGGTAAAAGATTGAAAAGATAGGAAATACCCAAACTATTATCAAACTGAAGGTGAGAAAATGATGCTACACTCTGTCTACAAAGAGTAGATTAGAAATGTGGGTTGAATATCTGAGAAGGATTGGAGTAGATTATTGATGTGAGGAAAAATCAAAAGTTAGAATTCAGGTTTTGTGACTAAGGATTTTTGGCTTGATATTTTAAGATGATCTATTTTCTCCATATGGCTTTTCAAAGGGAGAATGGATGTAATCAGTAAGAACCATTTAGAAATGGCTTATTCTGGAAATAATATCTTCTTTCACTCACTATTTTTCCTACCTAACAGAGAAACTAAATATGAAACCCAGAATTCTGACATCATCACACAAAGATTTCAGCCTTTCCAAATCTTTTGTTTAAAGTTTTTTTGTGTGTGTTTTTAGAAACTATAGAAATAAAGCCTTCAGTTACTTTGAAGAAAAAGTGAAAGTGTTAATCACTCAGTCATGTCAGACTCTTTTCGACCCCATGTACTATAGCTTGCTGGGCCCCTCTTATCCATGGAATTCTTCAAGCAAGTATAGTGGAGTGGGTAGCCATTTCCTTCTCCAGGGGATATTCCTGACCCAGGGATAGAACATGGGTCTCCTGCATTGCAAGCAGATTCTTTACCATCTGAGCCATCAGGGAACCCCTTCAATTGCATTACTTGGGGTAAATCACTGCATTCTCATGGCCAAGCTATAAAACCACAAATGTCTGCAAACATCACATTCACATGAATTCCATATTTCCACAGTTCTTTTCTATGCAACACCTTTGCAGCACGTGTAACCCCTGTAGTTGAAATAGCTACTTGCTCATTAATTTAACATAGGCGTATTTCACTAGACATGAGGACAAATTATGCCTATTTTGGCACTATTGCATCTGAAGTGCCTGACTGCATGGCACATAGTAGGTGCTTAGTAACCTTTGAATGAACAATTGAATCAATGAATAAATAAAGCACTTTTTTGAACTTTCATTTTGACTTAACTCACATGAAAGGAAACAGATGCCTGGAACTAAATGAATTTCTATTGTTCTGAAATGATTTTTTTTTTCACTATTTTGAAGGAAAAATAACACTTTTAAATTTTATTGATTTGGAAATCATTATTTCTCTTGAAAATAAGCAATAAGTGCATATATGATACCAAACTCCACAAAATATTTAACGAACAAAAATACCAGTTAAACTAAGAAAATGCAAGTCACTATGATCCTTATGCATTTATTTTTCTTTAAAATTTCTTTATATTTCTCATCCATAAAGGGTTGTTTACAGAGGTCATAAATTATCATTTAAAACCATGTCCACTTTTTAAAGTTTGCAAGTACTCAATGCATAGTAAAAGCCAAGAGAAGACCACTTGTTTTAAAGATGATAATGCCTTTGGAATGTTAATAGTGTAAAACTTTCTACAGGAAAATTATTTCTTTACTGAACTGGGAAAGAGTTAGCTTGGCTTAGTCCATTTTGCACCTTTGTGCTGGGTATCTCTAGGTTTAAATGACAGCAGCTTCAGTCTTTTCAATCCCTTAATCCTTAAGGAGCATAGGTTTCAGTTCAAGACAGCTTCACACAGAACATAAGAAAAGACCCTGTGAGCCTACCTCACATACGATGATCTGTTTTTCAGCTGTGATTTTTCACTTGCATCCCATGGTAAAAAATGACTTTGAGGCAAACCAGTGTCAAATAATTAATGCATTTTCAATGGAAGGCTACTTTTTTTTTTCTTTCCACTCTGCTATAATGCAATGCATGGAAAGCCATAAATGCTTTCATGTAAGCCACTGGTACCTGTGGTTTTCATCACTGTTTCACTGGGATCCCTCCCATTAGAGAAACTTTGTGAGGTACCTGAGCTGAAATGGAAAAAAAAAAAAGCTGGCCTGGGAGGGTTTACATCTGGTAGCCTACCCCATTACTTAAACAGGCTACATCTTAAAAAAGAAAAAGTTATACAGGTTGAATTGGGGCAATTATGTTCTGATCTAAGACATATATATTTGTCGATTATTTCCAGGTGTTTTTAAAAAAGCATGTTTTCTTGATCTATAATTAATATTTTGCTAATGGGGCTCTAGAAAAATGCCGCAAAACCACTCATGATTTCTCCATGCCATGTATGATAAGAGCTAATAGCAACCATATTAAGATTCGTAGGTTTTTAAGCATTATCCTAGTTTGTGTCATAACTATTATTTAAAATTATAATATCCAGGTGCTGTATGTGGTATTTGATCAAAGGGAATGGAAATGTAATGAGTTATAAGTTTTCTCCCTGAGGACTCAAACTGTACATAATGGGAGAGGGTGTGATTTATTTTCTGAGTCATTCTGGAAACAGTTATGAAAACCTTTTAGTTAAATGTTGGTAACCGGGGTTATTGAATCTGCTGCTATTTACCACTTATGGGGGGCAGTATGTGAGTGCATTTTTTGGAGGGGAAACCAAACTAAAATGTCTTTTAAAAACTCTACATATCAGTGAGCATTACTATCACCTGCTGATTTTTTAATGAATATTTCCAGACTCCCTATGACATGTCCATAGAATAAAAAAAAAAAATCAAGACTTCAAAATTGACCTTTACAGATAACAAAAAATGACACTCGATTTTTTTTTTATGGTGATGAATGCATTGTCTAAATTACAATGAGCAGGAGAGCTGTAATTTTATGGGAACATTTCTAATTTTTCCCACATTAACCTTGTGTTAAGAAATGCTGACAACTTTGAATTACAGGACTAGATCCACTTCCCACTCTTTGCAGTCAGTGAAAATGATCAGTCCTTCCCCTTTAAGCAAATGCAATAAGGAAGCATCAATAGAGGGCTGAACACTTTCTTTTTTTTATTTTTGATCTTCCTCAAATATTGTTTGACCTTAATCACTGTCTTCCAACAAGCTTAATGTGACATCACCTTGAAACAAAAACACACAGCTCTCAAGTCTGGCTCGGGAATGAAAAAGCCCTGATTATTAGTCCTCTGTGTGATCTTTTCAGATTGCACTGATGAGATGAAGTTTAATCTCGTTTCTCTCCTCTCCAGTACCACAAACCACAGGCAGTTTAAGGCAGCCTGAAAATCTCTTACATCTGGAAGAGCAATAATTCATGGGATTTCGCCTGACAGCCATGACAGGCAGCGGGGCAGCCAGAAACAACGTCTCTTATGTTGTGCTATTTGCAAAAAATCAGAAGAGGAGGAGCCGGCACAGGATCACATCCTTTAGCATATGTTCGTGGAGAAAACCCTTTTATTTCCTGCCAGATGCCTCGTGAATAGGTCCTAAATATTACATAGACAGTAGCTATCACTTCCAAACAGAATTCCTGGGTGTCTGCTAAGCTGCAAGGCATATGAAGGCCTATTGTCTGGGCAAAGGGTCATGGTTAAATTTGCACAGATTTTTTAAAATAGATATTTCAGATTCTACATGTGATTTATAGGCATTTGCACACCCTGCTGTGCATGAATATGATACCATCTTCTGAGTAGGATTATTTCGTGAAATGTATATGGGATTTAGCTACAGTAACTTTTACTGGGCAGCTTAGAATGGCCAGCCAAAGTACTAGAATTTACGGCGGCACAGCTTGCGCTGTCAGGCTTGGGGTTGGTGTTTATGATTTCTGCAGAAGCAGAAATAAACAACTTCTCCTTAATGGCCTTCTTTATGTGGAGGCAGCAGTGGTCCTACGTGGCCTCACAACAGTAGCTGGTGAGGCCGTCTGTCCTGTTTCGTGTGGAACCAGTGTCTGAAAATTTGCATTTCTGCTTTTGAGTTTTCTGCGACAGTAGCCAGAAATGGTGGGAGAAGGGGAGCTTGCAAACATTTGAATGGGTTAGCATTCCACTCTACTGTTTTCAGCACTATAAATATATTGTGGATAGAATGACTCAATTTTAAGACTCCGATGGAGAGGCGAGAAGGAAACGGCCAGATTTATTTTCAGGTTGTACACTGTCAGTATATCCTGTAAAAATACTCATCAAAGAAAATTTAAATGACTTCTATGAGAGGATTGTATTTCCAAAGAATGCTGTATAGTTCAATCACCATTCAATATGCATTTCAAGGTATATTTTAGCTATGTTCAGAATTATACAAAGCATAAGCACAAGCATATGAAGGTGTTAAATATATTTTTTCCTATTTAGGCAAAACTCAAAAAAAAGTAATTATCTAAAGCTTTCCTGATGTAACAACCGTTTGTAAAGTTCCAGAGAATGTTGACATACGGTGTATATAGGAGCAGGCAGAAAATACATTTTTAAAAAACGAGACAACCGTTTCATGCCAAAGAAAAACAATTCCTTTGCCAAACTACACATTGTTAACTTAAAATGTGTTCCATGTGGAAATAGGAAGACTGATTTTAAGGAAAGGCTAGTGATCTGAAGTCAGCTGGCTCTGTGCCTGTCAACTACACATTTTGGCTTCTAGTTTTACAGCTAGAATTGGAAATATTTATTTCCCCTATTTAAGACTAGTTCTTTTCCTTTGCCTAGTAAACCAATGAATTTGCCTGTAAACATGCATACAGAAAAAAAAAAAAAAGATTTCCAACAGATACGCAAGGGAAGAATAACTTAAAATCTCTTGTAGGCAGCACATTATAGCTTGGAAAGATTGTATTTTTTTCTGCTCTCATTTGGTCCAGCCCTTTTGCCAGCATTTTTGTGTACTCATCACATTTTCTGGAAATAAATTAAATTACCAAAGCCTTCGATTCTTGAAAGCTTATGACCACAAGATAGACACATCGTTGGAAGACATGTCTCGACTGATGACAATATTTACCTATCACCACTATTTAGAATTACCAACATCAATAAGCCTTCATATAGCCTGTTATTGGTTTCTTTGATTTCTGGTCATAACATCATGGTCAGGTTACAGATGAATTCTGAAAGGCAGCATGAATATACAGTGATGAGCGGTCATTGGAAAGACCTTACAAAGGGAAAGAATCTTGATTCTTTTTAAGTCTAAAATTCATCTGATAGTCATATCAGACTTACATTGGATCACTTAATGTATCATACCTTTTCCAGCATTTGGTCTTTGGAATAAGGAATCTAGGAAAAATGATTCCTTTCAAAGCATTCTTAGGTTGTTTTATGTAATAGGAAGTAGTGGGAATTGGAACTTCAAAAATATGTGGCGTTGTAGCATTGATTTCAGTATCACTCTCTAAAAGACAAATCCGGAGGCTTTTTGTAGTCAGATTTTAGTAAGTCTGAGTGGGCAAGAGCTATTTATTGCAATTCTGAGAGCGTAAAGCTCCTCCTTTTCACATATATCCCCCTTTGCTGGAATACCCAAGTTTTATTTATGATTTTGGATTTTATTTCACAGCATTCCAGTTTAGTTTAGCATGATGTATTTAATAACCATGTCGACTGTCTTAATTACCCTATAAAGCAGGGTTCCATTGCCATTTGACCCTCCACGGCATTCCAGAGAAACTGCGGGACCATGATAATTACCAACCGCCTGTGAGAAAATTAAACAAAAAGGCCCAACTTTTAAACCACCATTTTAAACGACCTATTACATCTCAGGAATAAATCATTGATGAAATAGCCTGCTTAACAGGAAAATAGCTATTCCATAGCAAAGAATTTCCCCTTGCATGATCATGAAGAGAATCTCAAGTATTCTTCAGCTCCAAAGGTTAGATTTTATGTCTGTCCAATGCCTTTTAATGACACATTTTTGTGTAATTTTACTGTAATCAAAGCCTCTTCCAACAGAGGTTACAGACTGTGGCTATTTTGTCAGTCTGAAACATTTTGCTATCCAAAGAGTATTAAATGCACTTAGATCTGGCCAGAAGAAAGAAAAATCTGTTTATAACTGGAGAGAATTCAAATTAAAAGAAGATCTATGAATAGTTTTATTTCCTTTGATTAGATAGTCATTTGCTATACATTTTGTGAAAAGTGCTAATCAATCACTCTGTGGGATAAGATTGATTTATTAATTGCTGCTGTAGTCCAAAAAATAGTGACCTGCTTTGAAGGTCTAAATGTCTGGATTAATTTGAGAGTGGTGCCAATCTGTCATAACCAATCATGATATATTGTTATGTTTATTTCTATGTAATAGTTCTATCAGTCTGAAGCTCAACAAACATAAAGCTTAAATTCTCTCCTCCCCACCCCCAGCTCCCCACGGATAAATATTTGTTTTGAGTAAATTGATATTTTACATACGTTTCCTATTATGGTTCCCAGTGTTAAGTTGGAGATATGCTAGATAATTCTTTTCTGATCTCACTATAAGCCAGTGATTAAAATCATCACTTTAAAAAATTTGTTTTTTTGAGTACAGCCCAAGTGAGAACATAGGAAAATTGCAAGCTTTTGTTCTTGCAATAATTTTGACTTTTTACTTAGCACAAAGCAAGATAAGCACATGTGTTTTGAGGTCACATAAGGTCCATTCCCAGGTTTCTAACACTGGTCTTTTTTTTTTTTTTTTCTATTGGCGAATTGCCTGGGGTCCAGGGAAGCTGGCCAATGGGTACTAGAAATAATTGGGTGAACAAGTGTACTTTTCTGGCAAGACTCTACAAGAGAAAAGACAAGTACTAGATTTGTTATGAGGCATTCCTTACTCATTCTGTTGCTCGCCAGCTGTGTGATCTTCAATAAATTACTCGCCTTCTCTGAGTTGCAGTTTTCTCACTTGTAAAAATGGAAATAATGGTAGCTATTTCACAAGGTTTGAGGGAGGATTAAATAAGATAATATATATAAGATGTCTTCCATAAGGTTTGACTCATAATAGTTTGTGTTGGATTTGATTTTTTGGCTCTGTCCCCAACTGAGTTCACAGTAGTCTGACTAATGCTTTACTAAATGTTTTCTTATTGAAATCCACTCAAAAGCTCCAAGGTTTAACACTGAAAAGAGATCTCCAATTAGCAAGGAGTGGCTGATCAAGGAGCCTTAATCTATTTCCTAAACCATTTATGCCACATAAATTATGATGGCTGCCAGTGCCAGTTTCCAGTGCCTCATTCCTCACTACTCTTCAAAAGTTTGGTCCCATCATAGATAATTCCCTTGGTTGTTTTTAGCACAGTCGAAGAAGCCTGAAGTCTTAAAATAATTTCAAAATACTCTGAATGAAAGAAAAGATAAATAGACAAAAAAATTAAAAATCATTAGCTTCTTGAAGTAGAGATTTTGACTCGTCAAAGTTAGCTCTCACCAAGGTCTGTCTGGTGCTAGATGTAAGCCGAAGGACTTTTCAAAGTATGATTTTCTCCAGATGTATGCCCGGGAGTGGGACTGCTGGATCATATGGCAAGTCTATTTTTAGTTTTTTAAGGAACCTCCAGACTGTTCTCTGTAGTGGCTGTAACAATTTACATTCCCACTCACAGTGTAAGAGGGTTCCTTTTTCTCCACACCTTCTTCAGCATTTATTGTTTGTAGACATTTTGATGATGATCAGATGGCCATTCTGATCCCTGTGAGGTGATACCTCATTGTGGTTTTGATTTGCACTTCTAGATAGTTAACGAAGTTGAGCATCTTTTCATGTGCCTTTCAGCCATCTGGATGTCTTCTTTAGAGAAATATCTATTTAGATCTTCTGCCCATTTTTTGATTGAGTTGTTTGGTTGTTTGGTTTTTTTTTTAATATTGAGCTGTATGTTTGTATGTTTTGGAATTAATCCTTAAATGTTTTCTCCCATTCAATAGGTTGCCCTTCATTTTGTTTATGGCTTCTTTTGCCATGAAATAGAGATTATCATACTAAATGAAGTAAGTCAGACAGAGATAGACAAATATCACATGATATCACTTATATGTGGAATCTAAGAAAAATGATTCAAATGAGCTTATTTCCAAAACAAAATAGACTCACAGATCTAGAAAACAAATTTATGGTTACCAAAGAGGAAAAGGGGGACAGGAAAGGATAAATTAGGAGTTTGGGACTAAAATATACATATTACTATGTATAAAATAAGCAAACAACAAGGCCCTACTGTGCAAAGCAAGGAACTGTACTCAATATCTTGCAATAACCTATATTGGAAAAGAATCTAAAAAATAATATATATATATATATATATGTGTGTGTGTGTGTGTGTATTTATAACTCAATCATTTTGCAGCATACCTGAAACTAACACAGCATTATAAATCAACTATATTGCAATAAAAATTTACAAAAATAATCTCATGGACATTGTTCATGTGTCTTTGGCCTGTGTTTCCACACTCTTGGTTGGACGTTTAAACATGGAGAATGCCTCATCTTCCACTGGAAAATAACTGTTTTTTTTGACACATTAAGCTCTGGTATTCAGGCTTAGTGCTCAACATGAGCTGAGCCACCCACTTAGGAATTTTCATCTCAAAGTGTAGGTGTGAGAAACCACCTCTTCTCAATAGAGTGACATCACAAATTATCTCACTTTTCAGGTGAGACACATAGGGAATAACTAGGTCAGTGAAAGCAACCAGCCCAATGTTATTCCCCAATTGCAGTTACTATAACATTAGTGAACCTGCACTTCTTATGAAAACAAATCTCAGCATGGGCCCTGGTATAAAATTATCCAGGTGAAGATGGATAACCCTGATCCAGTAGCTCCTAAAATCCACTGTTAATTAAGGTTCTCTCAAACTATTGCCTTATGCACCCTCTACTGTGGCAGCTTCAGTGATTCTGAATAGGACTTAGAGGGAGTGATAACTTGGGTGGGAAGATTATCACTTTATTTGCACTAACTCCAAACTAAAATTTTTAATTTTGTTCAAATTGGAATGCAGACAATAAATCACAGTAATATTAGCATAATAAATCACAGATATTTTCATATGTATATGAACTGGTAGTTAGGTCTGTTACTATATATTATTATTTAATGCATTCATGATGAAGCATATATATTACTTATCATAAATTGTTTTAAAACAATTCAATAACTGCATTTAAATATCATGGCTTTCTTTTCCTATATGCTATATTTTCTGGTGTAAATACATTCTTCTTAGATGGAGTTTTTAGACTTCTCCAGACTTCCAGTGAGGTCGATGACTCGAGAAGTTTGAGAAATGGTGCTGTTGACTTCATCTTTTCACAGCAAACTGCTCTGCTTCTGATAGTAGACTTTGCTTTTAAGAGAGAAAAAAGTTAATCAAGCTAGTCAAAAATTTTTGACCAGATTTTCAGACTAGAAATGACAATAAAATGTCCTTTTTTCTTTTAATTTAAAAAATTTCAATTTATTCTTATATTTGTTGAAGTATAGTTAATTTTCAATGTTGGCTTAGTTTCTGTTGTCCAACAAAGTGATTCAGTTTTATATATATATATATATATATATTTACATACACACACACACACACATATATATATATATGTATATACATGTATATTCTTTTTCATGTTCTTCTCCATTAAGGTTTATTTCAGGGTACTGAATATGGTTCCCTGTGTTATACAATAGAATCTTATTGCTTAATTGTCTTATCTGTAGCAGTTTGTATCTGCTAATCCCAAACTCCTAATTTATCCCTCCTCCACCTCTCTTTCCCTTTTGGTAACCCCTTTGGTTTGTTTTCTAGATCTATGAGTTTGTTTCCATTTTGTAAATAAGTCCATTTGTATCATATTTTAGATTCCGCATATAAGTCATATCGTGACATTTGTCTTTCTCTTACCTCACTTAGTATAATTTCCATGTCCATTCATATTGCTACAAATGGCATTATTTCATTCCTTTTTATGACTGAGCAATATTCCATTGTGTATATGTGTGTGTGTGTGTGTGTGTGTGCGCGCGCACACACGCACTGTTGTTCAGTTGCTAAGTTTTGTCTGATTTTTGTGATCCCAGGGACTGTAACCCACCATGCTTCTCTGTTCCTGGATTTCCAGGCAAGAATACTGGAGTGGGTTGCCATTTCCTCCTCCAGGGGATCTTCCCTACCCAGAGATTAAACCCTCATCTCCTACATTGGCAGGCAGATTCTTTACCACTGAACCAACAGGGAAGTTATGAACATTAGAGTGCATGTATCTTTTACAATTAGAGTTTTCATCTTTTTCAGATATATGTCCACGAGTGGGATTGGTGGGATTTCTGAATCATACAATAACTCTATTTTTAGTTTTTTAAGGAAACTTCATACCATTTTTCATAGTGGCTATAACAATTTACATTCCCAGCAACAGTGTAGGAAGGTCCCCTTTTCCCCCTTGCCAGCATTTGTCTTTTGTAGACTTTTTAATGATGGCCATCCTGACTATGATGAGGTGACATCTTATTTTAGTTTTGATTAGTAAAATGCCTTTTTCTTTTTGATGAAACTGTGAAGCAATGGATTCAGGGAACCATATTTATCACTAGGTGAAAAAAGTTCAGTGGTAGAAGAAAGTAAAACCAACAGGCGAGATAAGGGAAGGATGTGGAGAGTAGAAAGTCCTGGTAATTGTTCTTATCCCTAGATCCAGTCCCTGAGACCAACCCCAGTCTCCCATGTTGAGTTACATAAGGCAATGGATTTCCTTTTTAACTTAGTTTGTGATGGACTTCTGGGTCTTCTAACAACTATGACGACAACAAAAACATCCCAACTAATACAGAGAAATATCTTGACCTCTTTCATCTCTGACTCAGGCAAAATCTCTTTCCTTAGAACACCAGTATTATGGATGTCTATTCCTTCTATTCAGAATCCTCCCCTCTTCCTTTATACAGTGTTAGTCCCTCAATTGTGTCTGATTCTTTGCAACTCTGCGGACTGTAACTCGCCAGGCTCCTCTGTTCACGGGATTTCCCAAGCAAGAATACTGGAGTGGGTAACCGTGCCTTTCTCCAGGGGATCTTCCTGACCCAGGGATCAAACCTGGGTCTCCCATATAAAAGTAAACCATTTTTCCTTGGGATACTGCCTTTCCCTATTCTCAATCTACTCCATACTATGGATGAGGTTGACATATCTTAAGCGGAAAGAGTAAGGATGTAATGCAGGACTCAGCCACTCAGCATGTTTCCTGATCCTGGCCAGGTTCAATACAGGTATAATTTGGAACATTGGGAGTCAAGTACTTTTATGAAACTTGAGAAAAGACATAGCTCTTTCCATTGGGACTGCTGACAGCAAAAAGTGATGCTGGAGGTACCAGATCTCTTTCTGTGGAATGCTGAGCAGAGACTTTGAAATGGACCAGATCCTAGTGACATCATATGAGCCCCTACAACCAGTCATGCCAATGACTGATTCTTATGCAACTCAGCAGTCTTCAAAACAATAACCTTCACACTTTTTATCATCTTCAGTCACTTTGAGTTTGGCTTGTGTCTTGAAGCCAAAAAGAGTTCTGAATAATACACCCTTATTACCCAAGCCAGATCAAAGTCCTCTAAAATCTTTTTTTTTTTTTTTGGCTAAATATTGCCATTCAAGGTCCAGTTGTGTGGCTGGGGTTTCATCCTTCTCCAGGAACACATGTGATGTCAGTAGTCACTAGATCAGTAAACTGCCTTCTCTGAAAAAAGGAGGTTTGTGAATACCTTTTAATGCTTTATTTGAATTAAGACTTTGCATGTTTCAAGGTATACTGTACAGTAGTGATCCTGATTTCTTGGTGGCCAGACCTGGGACTTTACAGTATGTCACTGACTCCATACCATCTTAGAGAAGTGAAAGATGCAGTCCACACCATTGCGAGTTCAGTCCAGTGCTTTTATGAAAACTGAGAAGAGATATCCTCTTTCCACAAGAATGCTTACATCTAGGAGAAGTGACATGGGAGGCATTGGGGAGAGATGAAGAGACAAGTCCGAACAGTCACATTTTCAGAAGCTGGAAACTGTTCATGCTTCTGTCTTGCTATAGGGCAGAGTCCTCTGAATGACACAGCTCAATATCCCAGTCCTCCCGCCTCAGCATTTTCAAAGTTATACCTCTTCTCTATTCTCCCCATTTTGAATGAATGAATGAGTGACTGAATAAATCAGACCATTTTGAATTTGGCCCGAATGTAGAATTGACCTGCCATTTGATCTTTTGTAGAATTCTGCCATTTGTAGAATTGATCTGGGCCATCTGCTGCCTCACCTGTTTGCCTTTGTTAATTCTGTTTTTTTTTTTCTCACTTCTTGTACCTGTGCTCAGCAATTTTGGCTCCTAATATAGTTTGTGGTCAGGTTTGTAACACAAGAGTATAAACTTCAACCCCCAGATAGAGGATGAAGATGTCAAATAGGAAAATATGAAAATAGAAGTAAGCTTAGGGAAAGTAGTAAAAATAAAAATGCCTCAGCTTCCACAGTCCTCAATAGCTTGCTTGATCATTTGTGGAGCACGCAGCACTTATCCAAATTATCAACACCTTCCTCCCCAATTGCTGACATTTTCTATTTTGATTTCCTAGTTCTTGGTCTGTCTTTGAACAAAGGATATGGTCTCATAGACCAATGATGGTTTCCAACATTTTTGGCACCAAGGATCAGTTTCATGGAAGACAATTTTTCCATGGACTGGGAGTTGGCGGGGGGTTGGTTTGGGGATGATTCAAGCACTTTACATTTATTATGCTGCTGCTGATCTGACAGGAGGTGGAGCTCAGGTATAATGCAAGTGCTGGAGAGTGGCTGTAAATACAGATGAAGCTGTCCACCTTCTGCTCTGCAGCCCAGTTCCAGAGGTTGGGGACCCCTGTTATAGACTGCTCTACAAAACATCTCAGTTCCTTCAAGATCAAGACCAAGAGAGTCACATTTCCACAGACCCCATTTGCTCTTTACCTTCTCAAGTCTTATATCTTATCAGAGAAGCTCTTCTTATCCAGTTTATTGTCAGCATGAAAAACTTCAACTGTAGGTACATATTATACCTTCAAAGACTGTGTACAACCAAGATATTCCAGGTCTCTTCAGTCTGTGGGTAAAAAAATAATACATATGATTATTAATGCCAACATTTCAATTCCAGTTACATATAAATATGTATCAAGCACTTCTCAAGGGCTGGGCACGATGCCATATGCTGAGGTTACAACTAGTTAAATGAGACAACACTGTTACTATCGGCACATCATTACCCACCAAAAGAGGAAGGCTGGCTTCAGACAAATCATTAAAATGTGCAGAATATTAAAATGTTATAGTGGGATCTAAGCTAATCTTGGAGTTCAGGAAAGGCTCATCAGATGATGTAACATTGAAGGATGAGTACTTAGTTAAACAAAGAAGCAAGAGAAAGCTTCCCAGACTCAACAAAGAGAATATCCAAAAGGGACAAGACATGAGGATTAAGAGTATCAGAGAGAATAGCAAAGCTAGGGGGAGCACAGTGCTAGGGGAGAGCAGGGAGGTGGGAAGGAGCCAATTCTGGAGAGCCTAGTAAGCCATGTTAAGAATGTTTTTAATTAAAGTAGACTCGAGGAAAACTAAACAGATTTGGAACAGATGCTGGGAAATGGGAAAGAGCTGTCGAGAGAGGAGCAGAGGGATTGCTAGTGTTTGCGAAGGCCTGGCTGAGGTTGGGACATCATGACAATGTAATGAAAGCAATCAGCACAGCTATTTAATTTTCTCCAACAACACTTAGCAGCCTGGAAATAAGCATGATGAAAATAGGCAACTCGTTTGCCTCAGAATTAGGGATTGGCTTGGTATGTGCAAAAGTATAAAAGGAAAGGAAATGAAGGATGTTGGTTTGAGCGGTGGCACCAAGATTGGTCATGAGACCCATGTCATGCAAGGGGTATTTAATTTGGCGGGAGAGTGCACTGGGTCTTTGTAGCATGCACGGGCTCCTCATTGGGATGTGTGAGGGCCTCTCTGGTTGCCCCGCAGCATGTGGGAATCTTAGTTCCCTGACCAAGGATCAAACCCGTGTCCCTTGCATTGTAAGGTAGATTCTTAACCATTGGACCACCAGGAAAATTCCAAGAAGGTAGCATTTAGAAAAGACATACAGCAGGATGCGTACCCAACACAACCTTGGGAGTACTGATCACCTTATTCACTTCCAGGTTCCACCAGGCTCTGTGAACTTGGGGAAGTTTCTACAAACTTTGGAGCTAAAAAAGCAGAGTTTGCTAGTTTCTTATCTCTTAATTTTGGGGGAGGAAAAAAACAGAAGGAGTATCCCAGGGTTAAGCACAGAGTAGACACTCAACACACGTTATTTTATAAGGAAAAGGGGAAAGTAGATGAGTGCAGAGCCTAAGAGATGTGGTGAAGAACTGGTACGGGACAGCAAGTGCTGAAGGAGTTGAAGCGCCAGCGTTTCAGGACTGAGGATGGAATAGAGGTAAAAGCATCTTAGAAAGTTAGAGGTTGACTTGCTAAAGGGTGAAAATGAAAGCCATTCAAGTAATGGAAATCCAAACACCATGAAAGCAGCATTTTGTAGATCATCCACTTGTGACCCATGATGATGACCAAAGGAAAACTGTGGTCCAGGGACCCAAAGTCTTAATGAAATGTCTGGTAGAAGGCATGATGTAGAATCAACTATGGACATTCCAAGGGAACAAGATGTTCAATTTAAGATTTTCAGGCCCTTAATTATTCCTGTTTCCTTCTTGAGTCTTCAAGTTCTCCTACTCTTCCAATTCTTTCCTTGAACTGACTGTTACATTTCTGCTCTTGTGATTAAAACTCTGGTCCTTGTCTTTTCTGGCTGTGATCCTCATTGGCCCTCTGCTCAGAACCAAGGTCTGATACACACATTCTCCAGAAGCATTCTTCTTTCTCCATTGCCTGACCACATTTTAAACTGGGACATCATCAGGATTCTTGGAGAGAAGTCTGGATTCTCAAAACGGCCTGTTGTTGTGCAGTCGCTAAGTTATGTCCGACTCTTGGAAACCCCCAAATGGACTACTCTTCATGAAATGCCATGCCCTTAATCATAGCCTGCAATCATTTTACCACAAACACTTAGTGTATCTGTCCCAGTCGGGGCTTGTGGCAGGGGCTGGGTCTGCGTCACTGTCATTGACTTTGTAGCGTGAAACATTGGGCTTCCTCCCTTTTGATGACACTGCCCTTTGTGACTCTGAGCTGGAGAATTTTGCCCACTTCTCATCAGCACTACGTCCTTTCGTGCCGATTGTCCTCAATCAGTTTCCATGGAGTTTGTAAGCTTAATGCACTGTCTGCGGCTCCCTGCTTTCCTCCTTATACTCTTACCTGAGAGATTTCTCTTAAATCCAATTTACTTAACTATTACTCTGCTACAGATGACTCTCAAAGTGACAGTCCATTTCTGACCTGGCCCCCAAGCTACAGACTGCGTTCCCAATAACTCACCAAAGTGAAAATTATAATAATAGTAGGGACTAGTATTTGTTCAGTGCTGTAGAGTTTACAAATTACTCTTGTATAACTTTCCTTAAGGACACGATGGGATTTATTTGTACACCTAGTGATTTACATGTCCCTCCTGCCCTCTGTTGAGGTTCTAAAGGAAGAGGTTCTATTCTTTTCTCCTTTGTAATATGCTGTTTCCTTTCAGTTTATTTTTGGTACAGTTCCCTCTTACCTCACATGGGAAACGTTTGCCATCAATTATCTCTTTTCTCTCCTGGGTCTTCAATCTCAATATTTCTTCTGCCAACAAAAGTGTTCACCACACCCAACCTCCCCATTCTCCAGATGACCTCCCTTCAACCTTGACTCCCTTGACAAGATGGCCTTTTCCTTGAACTTGCTTTCTTCACTTCATTACACTCAATTCTCTCCTCATTACTATCAAGCGTCCACACCCACCACACTCCTGAAGCTTAGCTCTTAAGTTATGGAGCTTCAAGGCAGTGCCTGCAAATGTGGATTTACCCTTTCAAAACTGAACTATTACTTCCAAATCAAAAAACAAGAGAGGACAACCTCTTCATCTCTACTCTAATCCCCTTTCAAACCAGGCTTTGGCCTCTTCTAATCTGGAAGAAAAGACACTACAGCCCAAATTCAAAGAGAAAATGAACAATTTAACTCTTTGCCGTGGAGTTTCCAGAGCCCAACTCCTCAAGGTATAAGGGCAATGTGAGAGATTCCTTAGAGTAATTCTGATATGAGGTTATCACCCCAGGTACAGATTTTAGAACTTCTCTCCAGCAGTGTTCTACATTAATGTGTCTCTTAATTGTAAACATCAATAATCTTCTCAAATTTTAACCTTATTTACCTCTCCGCAGCAGTCCACACATGAGTGTACTTTTTATAACATCTTTTTCCTTAGTACATTACACATTACTTTTTCATGTTTCATTTCTATCTCTCTAACCATTCTTACAAAGTTTATTTTACTCCATTTTTCTTCTTTTATTTTCCCCTTAAAAATGAGTTTCCTCCAGATTTTTATCTTCAACCCCTTTCTTATTGGAGGCAGTCTCTCAGGGGGCCCCATCTTGTCCACAAACCCATCCTGAACCCAAGGTCTATATATTCCACTGCCTAGCAGGCATTTCCCGGAGAAGGCAATGACAACCCACTCCAGTGTTCTTGCCTGGAGAATCCCAGGGACAGGGGAGCCTGGTGAGCTGCCATCTATGGGGTTGCACAGAGTTGGACACAACTGAAGCGACTTAGCAGCATCAGGCATTTCCACCTGAATGTACCAGAGGTATCTTTAACAAATTTATCCAAATGTCAACATCTTGACTTTGTTCTTTCTCCAGTTCTAAAGTGGAATTTAAGTGCAAGCTCTGATATAAAAATAGTAGTAGGGTTCTCTGTCCTTTCTCATATAACAAAGTCACCTTCTCACAGTCACTCAAGTAAAAAATCTCAGTCATTTTTGACTTATTTATAACATTTCACATCCTATGTTTCAGACTTCCTGATATCTCAAAATCTTATTTCTACAACATCTTTGTTATTTGATCTATTATACTTCTTTCTACTCATCCTGTCTTATCCATTTCAGGCAAATTTATTTTATTGTAAAGACCTTCCAAACACCAGTTTTCCTTCAGTTCATGTTACATGGTCATCACAGGACACCTTTGGTTCTTAACTCTGGGACTGATTTCTGATATTGAGGCCCAGGAGAAAGAAAGAGAGAAGAATTATGCTACAGGCTTTTAAAAGTTTTTTACAGAAGGGGTTAATGTTCTTTTTGCTTACATTTCATTGGCTGAAGACAATCACAAGGTCCAGCTTTACATTAATGAATTAGGCATTATAATTTCCCCTCAGGGACAGACCCAGAAGGAATACATTGGGTAGACATGCAACCAGTAGGAAAGGGCAGTGAATATTTTGAACAAATACTACAATATACTTTATACTTTGAAAAGATTCTAATGATTCTGTTCTTTATTTACTTGTAATTCTATCTACCATTTAAGGTGATCTCATCCACACCTGTGTCTTCAACAATCACTTACACATTGAAGGGCCGTCAAGTCTATATTTCTAGGCCAGATACCTCATCCAAGTTTTGGACTTCTATCCAAATACTATCAGCAAGGTCTATGTAGGTTTGCCATAGGCAATTCAATTTCAGCAAATCTCCACGTATACATTCTTTCTTCCAATCTGTTTTACATTTGTTCTTACATTTCTTATTTTGATCAACATTATATTAAAGCCCAAACCACATGATAGTTTAATTGTGTTGTTTATTAAACTATTCGCCCCCCCCCCCCGCCCCCATCTCATAAGACAGTGAACTCCTGGAGGTTAAGGACTATATTTCGGGCTTCCCAGGTGGCCCTAGTGGTAAAGAACCTGCCTGCCAATGCAGAAAACATAAGAGATGTGGATTTGATCCCTGGGTTGGGAAGATACCCTGGAGAAGGGCATGGAAACCCACTCCAGTATTCTTGCCCAGAGAAGCCCATGGAGAGAAGAGCCTGGCAGGCTGCAGTCCATGGGATCACAAAGAGTCAGATACAACTGAAGCAAATTAGCACTTCACCCCAGTACCCAACTTTATGTCTGATTCCTAACAAATGCTTGGTAAATATTGCTTTGTTGAATAAAGATGAATGAACGCCTTGTTAAATGGTGTTTCTTGTTGCCCTCCCTCAGTTCATTCTCTACGATGTCATTCTATTTCTTTTCTGAAATTCAGAATGCATTTAATCCTTCCTATTAAATGGTGAAGGGACGACTCCTCAGCATGGCAAATGGTGCTCACATCTAGGCACCTTGGGCTTCTCCTTTCGGCCTCATTTTCAATCACTTTTCTCCTCAACCCCATCCCCTATCCACCCAGTGGTATTTCCCCTGTATGCTATTTCTCTACACCTTCCTACTGCCTTTATCCAAAATGACTTGACCTCATCTCTCCTCATCATCTTGGTTTTTTCTTCCTGCTCAAATTCTAAGTACCTTGGGAGTCAAATGTCAAGTCACTTAAGAAAAAAATTCTTCCTGCCTGGTTTTTCTTATGGCCCTGACAAAATTAATTTTAGTTTCCTCTTGTAGTTCCCATTATATGGTTATAACTATTTTTAAGATTTGTTACATAGTATCACACTTATTTAATTGCTAGTGTCTCTCAACACATAATATATATATATATATATATATATATATATATATATATACACACACACACTTTTTTTTTCCCTGTAAGTCTCAGCGTTTTCAAATATCATCAATACTAAATGAACCAAGTATAAAAATTAAGTTGCCAAATTGACAACTTAATTGACAACTCAGGATTTCTGGGAAATACACCCACCAGTCAATATGTGGTATCTGAGTAATTTTACTGTGTTCCAGTTAAGTACTTCCAGTAGTAGTTGCACATGCGCAGTGTGGCTCCATGTTGAAGCCGTGGGGTGGGGAGTGGGGTCTGCAGGCTGTGCACTCTGCCTTGGGGGCCCACTCATGTTCAGGTCTCCAGCAAGGCCAGTGCCTAGCATTCTTTCCCACTCAAGGTAGGAGGTTTTCAGAAGCCCTTGGCTGTGGCGATTCCGCCCCCTGATTCCCAGCAAGATCTTAACCTCGGTCTGTGAGAACACTTTTGCTGCTTTTGACCAGCTGCGACGCAGAGTCATCTCTGACCGCCGACATCTGCTCCATCTTCTCCAGTCTGAAGTTCATCTCAGTCATGTATGACTCTTTGAAACCCCATGGACTGCAGCACACCAGGCTTCCCTGTCCTTCGCCATCTCCCGAAGCTTGCTCAGACTTATGTCCATTGAGTTGGTGATGCCATCCAACTATCTGGTCCTCTGTCATCCCCTTTTCCTCCTGCCTTCAATCTTTCCCATCACCAGGGTCTTTTCTAATGAGTCGGCTAAAGTGTACTAAAAAACCTCAATTGATCAGTTAAACTTAGGTGTCAATTTAGGAGAAGGAATTAGGAAAGTCCCAGTCCCCATGGTTCTGGACATTTTCAATAATGCTCTTCTGCCTAAACACAGATTAAAGAAATTAAATGGTAGTGATTAAGCTTTGGGCATTGGTAAAGTATGCATACCAGAGAACTAGTAAATCAAATCTGGACCTCAAAAGAGCATTGAAGATAAGCCATGTACAGGACTTCTCTCTTGTCCAGTGGTTAAGACTCTCCTCTTTCAACGCAGGGGGCCTGGGTTCCCTCCTTGGTCAGGGAACTAAGATTCCAAATACTTGGGACCAACTAAGTCTATACTGCTGCAGCAGAGACCCCACCACAGCCAAATAAATAAATAATTAAATATTTTAAAAAAAGATGAGCCATGTGGCAACAGAATCAGGTGTGTCTTTCTGGAAACCAATTGTGAGACTATGTCTAAAAATTTCCCTTCCAAATAGACTGTATTAATATGAAGTAAATCAGACCTGAGCATCATGACTGATATTCATTTGTAAAAGTCTCATTCATGCCAATAGGCACCAGGTCATTTTTTTCCATATCTTCATATAAATGTGCCTGAGTATAGAATTATACAATTTTGATCCCCTGAGGCAAACAAACCTTTGAAGTTTGCTTAAAATAATTTCTCTTATTGCTATAATTGTCCTTTTAATTCACATTCAGTAACTTATTTGCATATAAAAAATTACAGATGTCTGACAATCACAAACAGAGAATGTAATAATGAACAATTTTAGATTTAAAAACAATCTAAATTCTGTGAATAGATTTGGGTAGCAATTATAATGTGAAATAGCATCAATTAAAATACTTAGCATTGGTTAATAATCAATATGTATTATAATATGAAAATGCTGTAATTTCCCAGAACAGAACTGACATTCAGATACAAGGCTAGTCCATTAAAGCAATTATAATAAACATCATGGGACTTCAAATAATTCTATTATTGAATAAAATTTGTATACTGAGTACAGTGTTTGAAATTATACCTAGTTTGCAGTAATAGGAAACAAAATAATGGTGCATCCCAGTTCCACTGATATAACATAGAAAGCTAAAACAAACAAACTAAACAAAGCCGGACACACCTAGAATTTAATAGGATAAATGACAAAATTCTTACAGAATGTGGTATATATAATTTGGGAATGTATTTTGGGGGAGAGTTTTCTGGTGCAGTAATGAGGAAGGGAGAGAGGGTGATTATTTCAGATAAGTTAGTACAGGGAAGGTAGTCATAAGTAGAGGTGGTTTGTGTCATAGCCACTTACGTACCATGTGCTCAGCCCATCTCAAGTCTCCTTTCTCTTATATCCTTGTTCCTTTGAACTTATGGTTGCCAGGAGGGGAGGATGGGGTGGGGGGTAGGGATAGTTAGGGAGCTTGGGATGGACATGTACACACTGTTATATTTCAAATGGATAACCAACAAGGATGTACTGTATAGCACAGGGAACTCTGCTCAATGTTATATGGCAGCCTGGATGGGAGGGGAGTTTGGGGGAGGATGGATACATGTGTATGTATGGCTGAGCCCTTTTGCTGTCCACCTGAAACTGTCACAACAGTGTTAATCAACTATTCCCCAATATTAAACAAAAAGTTAAAAAAAAAAATCCCTCATCCTTCATTCTGTCCAATATGAAGGAAGGATACAACATTGGAGCATCAGTTATTTCCATAAAAAGGAGTTAACATTATATAACAAATAATACTTGTGTATTTGAATGGGATATGGCTGAGATTTTGACCTAACCAGATCAAAGAAGTATTAAAATTATGCTCACACTTTATCTGATAATAGATTCAGTTCAGATCAGCTCAGTCATGTCTGACTCTTTACGACCCCATGAATTGCAGCACACCAGTCCTCCCTGTCCATCACCAACTCACGTCCATCCAAACTCACGTCCATCGAGTTGCTGATGCCATCCAGCACCATCTCATCCTCTGTCGTCCCCGTCTCCTCCTGCCCCCAATCTCATCCAGCATCAGGGTCTTTTCCAATGAGTCAACTCTTTGCATGAAGTATTGGAGTTTCAGCTTCAGCATCAGTCCTTCCAATGAACACCCAGGACTGATCTCCTTCAGGATGGACTGGTTGGCTCTCCTTGCAGTCCAAGGGACTCTCAAGAGTCTTCTCCAACACCACAGTTCAAAAGCATCAATTCTTCGGTGCTCAGCTTTCTTCACAGTCCAACTCTCACATCCATACATGACCAATGGAAAAACCATAGCCTTGACTAGATGGACCTTTGTTGGCAAAGTAATGTCTCTGCTTTTTAGTATGCTATCTAAACTTTCCTTGCAAGGAGTAAGCATCTTTTAATTTCATGGCTGCAATCACCATCTGCAGTGATTTTGGAGCCCAAAAAATAAAGTCTGACACTGTTTCCACTGTCTCCCCATCTATTTCCCATGAAGCAATGGAACCAGATGCCATGATCTTAGTTTTCTGAATGTTGAGCTTTAAGCCAGCTTTTTCACTCTCCTCTTTCACCTTCATCAAGAGGCTTTTTAGTTCCTCTTCACTCTCTGCCATAAGGGTGGTGTCATCTGCTTATCTGAGGTTATTGATATTTCTCCCGGCAATCTTGATTCCAGCTTGTGCTTCTTCCAGCCCAGCGTTTCTCATGATGTACTCTGTGTATAAGTTAAATAAGCAGGGTGACAATATACAGCCTTGACATACTCCTTTTCCTATTTGGAACCAGTCTGTTGTTCCATGTCCAGTTCTAACTGTGGTTTCGTGACCTGCATACAGGTTTCTCAAGAGGCAGGTCAGGTGGTCTGGTATTCCCATCTCCTTCAGAATTTTCCACAGTTTATTGTGATCCACACAGTCGAGGGCTTTGGCATAGTCAATAAAACAGAAATAGATGTTTTTCTGGAACTCTTGCTTTTTCGATGATCCAGCGGATGTTGGCAATTTGATCTCTGATTCCTCTGCCTTTTCTAAAACCAGCTTGAACATCTGGAAGTTCACGGTTCATGTATTGCTGAGGCCTGGCTTGGAGAATTTTGAGCATTACTTTACTAGTGTGTGAGATGAGTGCAATTGTGCAGTTGTTCGAGCATTCTTTGGCATTGCCTTTCTTAGGGAGTGGAATGAAGACGGACCTTTTCCAGTCCTGTGGCCACTGCTGAGTTTTCCAAATTTGCTGGCATGTTAGGTTACTTCAAATAGAGATTCTTGCAGATTCACTTAATTTTTCTTTTTCCTTTTTCTACACCTTTATTTTCAAAAAGATTACAAATTAAGAGGTCATATCAGATGAAGCTAAACTTGATAAGCCAGGTAAAACTAAGGCTCTTGAAATTTAAAAAAAATATGAAATTATAAGTTTTTGTTAGTCTTGTATTGAAAACTTAAATTACAATTTGGAAAAATATAAACAAACTATTTATGAATTAACTAATTTTATCTGCTGTGCACATTTGATATGGTGAGTCATTAGGCAGAGAAAAAACACACTTTGCATAGAAATGGATACACAGATCTAACTGCACATTCTTTTTCATTTTGATTTCAGCTAATGTTCTTTTCCTGATTTTTATATATATATATATATATTTTTTTTTTTTACTTGACATGAGCTTTCTACTTTCAGGTTAAGGAAATATTCCTAAAAGTTTATGAATCAGCTTACTGTCATGAGCATTTATAGGGAGATTAAGAAACATTCATGGCATAGGCTTATACTCATCAACTGAAAACTTAGACTCTTTCAACAAATTTTGGGAAACCTGGTGAAAATTAACATATTGAATGTGGTGTTATTTCAGGTCAGTAGGCCAGACTGCTGGAGCAAATGAATACGAAATGGATAATAGGTCAGCTACAGTGCACTAACACACTGTCTTTCACAGGGCAGTGGCCACTGGAGCTCTTCTCTGCGTGGTGAACCAAGGCTGGTTCTTTCCTCTGTGCCTCTTCCATCACTTGAATTTCTGTCTTCATCTGCTTCCTGAGGGAGGCAGGAGGAACAGAGTGTGGAAGCCAAACCTACTTGTTCTTACACTGTTCAGTAGTAGGATGCAGCCCTGGATGGCATCACTGACTCAATGGACATGAGTTTGAGCAAACTCTAGAAGATGGTGAAGGACAGAGAACTTGGTGTGCTGCAGTCCATGGGGTTGCAAAGAGTCAGACTTGACTGAGTGACTGAACAACATTCACTTTCCAATGACTGGAAATAAGTCATATAAATATGCTTTGCTGCAAAGGGCTTGAGGACTGTAGTCCCTGGTGAGGCAGCTGCTTTTCAGCCACAAGTGTTCACGTCCTATGGATGGAAGAACAGATTTGGGGGAACAGCTAGCATTCTGCCCTAAGGACTCACCTCTGCATTAAGCGTCTGCACTTAAAATGTGATGATCTTACTTTGGCAAACTGTTTAATCTCAGTGCTTAAATTTCTATGGGTAAGTCATACTTTTATCATTTGCCAATCTTCCATGGTTATAGTGGATGTGCTCCACAATAAATAACAAGTTGATTTGACACAGTTAATGATCACAATTGATTTCAATAAGTGATTACTTAATTTCTTCTTGGAAATAAAGTAGTGATTTAGATTTTATATTTATATATTTTATAAAATAAATAGATATTATACATTTTATAAAATAAATTTATATTTAACACTTTTCTGGACATTGATATACAGTAGCAAATAAGAAAGACATAAAGCTTATATTTTGGTGAAGAGATCAACAATGAAACACATATGAAAATAAGGAAATATAAAGAAGCAATATACCCAGATAGTGATAACTGTCATGAAAAAGAGAGTAAATGGTTAAGACAAGTAACATTAGGGAGGTGGTCAGAGAGATCCCCTGAAAAATGTCGCAGTTACATGATGATGCAAATGATGAGAAGGTGTCAGCCACACAAATGTCCAAGTGGAAATTTTCAAGGTAATGAGGATGGCAAATGTAAGGAAAGCAATAGTGTTGAGCTGGGAGCATTTATCACAGGTGCCAATGAACAGTGAATTGAAGCACAGTGATCCATGGGTAAGAGAGGTGGACAGAAGGACTATTTAGTGTCCTTCTGAATAAATTCCATTTATTCTGTTTGGAATAAGAAACCACTGAAAGGCTTTAAGCAGGAGAGTGGTATACTCTGATACAACTTTAAGTTGTTGCAGCTTGTAGACTTACAGGGAGATGTGAGATTAGATGTAACTGGAAGAATACATGGAGCTATTAGAATATACATCTAATCCATACTTGAGAAAGACTTGCTGGAGGAGGTGATATATGAGTTTGAGTTTTGAAGAATTCACTTTTATTGGACAACTAAGGTGGGTAAACTGGTTGAAGAAGCAGACTAGGAGACAGCAGGAGAATGTAAAAAATTATAAATCATTCTAGGGCAGAAGGTGAGGTCCAGGGGTATAGCCAGAAGGACGATCATGAAGAGCTTTTGTATTACTCAAAAGTACTTGGACTGTATCTTCAAAACAATAGAACATTGGGAGGGCTCAAGCAGAAGTGTAGCATGATTAAATTTTCCTTTTAATTTACTTCTTAAAATTGAAGCAAGTTGATTTATAATGTTGTGTTAGTTTCTGTGGTACAGCAAACTGATTCAGATATACATGTATATCTATATTATATATTCTTTTTATGATTCTTTTCCATTATAGTTTGTTATAAGATATTAAATATAATTCCCTGTGCTATACAGTAGGTCTTTGTTGGTTTTCTATTTTATATACAGTAGTTTGTTAACCCTAAAGTCCTATCAATTTGCCTTTTAGAATGAGCTCTCCTGATAGCCTGATAGTGTTTGGCACAGAGAGTGTTGTCGTTGTTCAGTGGCTAAGTTGTGTCCAACTCTCTGCGACCCATGGACTGCAGCATGCCAGGCTTCCCTGTCCTTCACTGTCTCCCGGAGTTTGCGCAAACTCATGTCCATTAAGTTGGTGCTGCTATCCAACCCATCTCATTCTCTTTCATCCCCTTCTCTTCCTGCCCTCAATCTTTCCCAGCATCAGAATCTTTTCCAATGAGTAGGCTCTTCTCATTAAGTGACCAAAGTATTGGAACTTCAGCTTTAGCAAGAGTCCTTCCAATGAATATTCAGGGTTGATTTCCTTTAGGGTTGACTGGTTTGATCCCCTTGCAGTCCAAGGGACTCTCAAGAATCTTTGCCAGCACCACAATTTGAAAGCATCAATTCTTTGGTTGGTGTTCAGCTTTCTTTATGGTCCAAATCTCATATACACGCATGACTACTGGACAAACCATAGCTTTGACTATATGAACCTTGGCTGGCAAAGTGATGTAAAACCATAAGCTAAGATCATGGTTGTAGAGATGGAAATATTAAATACCCATTATCTCATTTCTGGTCTTTTTCAGTGGAGAGAAAAAGGAGATGTCTAGAATATTTTCCAGTGTTGGTGTGGTTGTTGGCATTTTCTAAGATAGAGAATACATGAAGAGAAGCAAACATGAGTTGGATGAGGAGAGAAAGAGGCTATAGAAGGATGAAAGTCTTACAGTATAAAAGAGAAATCTCATTTGTATAAAAAATTAATTTCTAAGAGTAAATAATGTTGTGATAATTGGAAAGTCACACACAATAAAAGCTATTGAGTTGTTTCTATCAACTTGAAATCTAAGTATCTAAATAGTACAGTGTCAGGTACTTAAACTTATTGTCTTTATTAAAAATCAATTGTATCTCATTAGCAGCATTTACAGAGCTGTATATGAGGATATTATAATCTATTAACTAGTTGGCAAATATTATACCTATTTGTTCAATATTATATTATCAACTTATTTTATTTATGATCATATAGAAAATAGCTAATATTTACTGAGCACATGACCTGTCAGACAATATAAGTACTTTACATATATTAATTATCTCATGTTATCTTAATCTTTTCTTTTTCATTCAACAAACATTTATTGAGTATGCTCAAAGAAACAGAGTTTGTAATTATGTTTTGCCTATGAGGAAATGAAGGTTCCAAGATATTAAATGAATAAAAGGTCATACAACTAGCAAGTGTCACAGCTAGGATTCAGTGCTATCTTGATCTGATATTTGCCCTGTACCACACTGCATCTCTTGTCTTCTGATAGAGAGAAGAGTAAGATTGTGTCTGGGGTTGATATCTTCAGAATGGTGCGCATGGAAATACCTTAATCTTGAAATAAGAATAAATATTGGGTTGGCCAAAAAGTTCTTTCAGGATCACCCATCACATTTTGTTAAAATCCAAGTCAACATTTTGGCCAGCCCACTATTATCCTCATTTATCATATAAGGAAGCCAAAGTTCAGAGAGGCTGTGTAATTTGCCCTTGATCACCAGCTAGTAAGTGGTAGGGGCGGGAATCCTACCCTTCTTGTGAACTAGAGCACAACACAGCCTCTATCACATTTTTTTTTTTTCTTGTAGCATGATGATTCATTGAGCTGTCTTCTTAGGGGCTCTTACTGTGTGACAGGATGATTTAAGGCAAGCTATTAGCTTTGGAGTTAAAAAAAGTAAACTTGCTTTTTCATTTTAAGCAAATTTGACACTGTCTTCGTTAAAGACCCTAACAAAAGCAAAAGTCATCAGGGCTGGTTTCTCTGGCAGAATAGGCAAGAGTTTTGGAGTCTGCTGGTCTGAATTCAAATCTAGGCCAGCTTTTATGGCCTGTTTTATCTCAAGCAAGTTTCTTTTCCTCTCAGAATTAACATCTGCAAAATGAGGGCTCTATTCCATGTCAGTGCTGGTCACAGAGTAGGCCTTTAATAAACATTGTCAAAAGCTTTTATAGATTAAGTGCATTAACCATTGAGTTGGAAGCAGAAATATTCAATTAGCACTTTTTTTCATCAAAAATGAATCTAGCATGCTGATTGCAGAATTTTTCCTTTCCTCTCTGTCTAAATCAAGATAAAGCATTGTCTCTTTCCTGGTCTTAGTAACTTTGCCAGTCTTTTACTTGGCCTTCCCCTCAGCCTGTGACAAAAGCTAAATTAATCCAGAGATGATGAGCCCACACCCTGAGAATTTTGGGGTGCCAGTGGCAGGGATTGGAATCCGCCATCTGAGTGTGTTTGTCCCTAGCTCCTTCTCACTTTCCACTTGGCTTTTTGCCCTTCTTTCCCATATGTTGGCTGTTCTTCTCATTTCCAGATCAGAGTTGACCTTTTTGTAAGGTTAAAAAAAGCGTTAAAAGCCTCTGCCTTTTTACTGTCATACATTATTAGCTTTCTCATCCCATCAAATAAAAAAGCTGCATTCTCCTTTACCCAGTTCTTATGACTGATGTATTTAAAGAAGGGATTTTTTTTACACCTCTATTTTCCTACAGTTTACAAAAAAAAAAAAAAGAAAGAAAACTAACATCATGAATTAATTTAACAAATGTAGTAAAATAGCCCTCTATCTCCATACAGAGCCCCCACCCACCCACTACAATTAAAAATTAATACTGAGTTGGCTTTGAGTCAATTACCCTAAAAATGCCAACGTAAACACAAGATTAGAGTAGGATCTCTTTCATTGTCAAGTACATATAATTTAAATACTTCAGTGTATGTCAATGCATTAAGCAACATACAGATGGCAAAAAAGATATTACCGTTGGATAACACATACTTTTAAACTTTTTATTATGAGATAACTGTTGATTCACATGCAGTTTTGAGAGATAATAGAGACCCATATACCCTTTATCTAATTTTCCACAAATATTTTCAAACAAAGTCATTTTTATTTGTGGATGTCACTGCATGGAACTTTGATAGGTCCCATGTACTTGCTTTTGTTTGCAATCTGAAAAGAATTTCTTCAGTGTCAATACAGTTTTTGCCTTCTCAGCAGTCAGCTGCTCACAAATATTAGTTTCTTTGTTCTTAGAGAATATCGTTGGAAAAAAGAATATTAAGAACTCTTAATATCAAAACATTAAAAGTACTTACTATAAATTAAATATTTAAATATTTTAATAAAGTACTTTTCCCCCTCTAAAATATCCCTGTTACTTATTATGCAAAGCATATAGAAAATTCTCAAATATTGCTGTATTACCATTGATTCTTGCACTGTCGCTTATTGTATACATGTGCTTATGTGCATGTGTGTGTGTATTTGGTTACTTTAACTGGTAGATTGTAAATTGGGTGTGTATTTAATGTGGTTGTCTCTGTTACTTTTATTGTGACATTTATTTTATTGAATTTTCTACAGGCTTAGAATTCTCTCCAAAGATTCAGACCTTTTGAAACCAGAAACTGAATGACACCTTTTTCAAAATAGAAGGGTTAAAAATCTCTTCAGAATTCTACAGTGTTTTCCATGATCTAATCATAAAACTAAATTATCATGGTGACAGCTTTTCATATCTGGTTCCTCTGAGTCTCTTTAAATTAATTCAACACCATTACAATTCTGGGAAGCTAGAGGCTGTGACTTAGAGTCCAATTAAAAACATAAAATAATTTAACTATTGATAAAAAGATAATCTTAGAAAGTTCATTTTCATGGGAATTATTAAAAACTTGATATATTCCACATGGGAATAACAATTTTATCTTACCTCAGGTAAGGAAACTAAATGGAAATAAATTCAATTGTAAGTACAACTAAAAAAATTGCCTCCAAAAATATAATGTTGGTTACTTAGACTAGTGTTCTTGAGGATTGATGGAAACAATTCATGCTCTTCTTTCTAAATTCAAAGTGGAAAAACAACCAAACAGGAAGCCCTGACATAACTTTAGCCTTCTGCGTTTAGCAAACCAAAACCACTGAATAGAAATTTCTTAGACTGGAAAAGTCTACTAGATCAGTGAACAAAGTAGAGATGAATTTATAGACCACTGGCGTTCTTAGTCATATTAATAGTTGAATATTATGTGAAATAATTTGGTCTAAGTTTTAAAAATGACTCAGCCTCACTAATTGTTGTTGCTTTAGGTGCTAAGTCACCTCAGACACTTTTGGGCCTCCATGGGCTGTAGCCCGCCAGGCTCCTCTCTCTGTCCATGGAATTTCCCAGACAAGAATACTGCAGTGGGTTGCCATTTCCTTCTCCAGGGTATCTTCGCAACTCAGAGATTAAACCCATGTCTTCTACATTAGCAGGTGGATTCTTTACCACTGAGCCACCAGGGAAACCGAATTGAATTAATTAGGTAGACAATAACTCACTCTCAGTTACAACCTTAGTGAAGTACTAGTTTATAATCTTCTTTATTAACTATTTGATAAATTCTTAACTGGTGGGGTTACAGATTTCTGTATTTTGACAGTAGATGTTGTCAGGAAATCGAAACTCTGCTGTTTTCTCTGTTTGACCTAGAGAAGGCCGACTGCCCTCTGGCCTGTGGCATGAACACAGAGAAATGGAGAAAAGGAGAAAACAGTCATGGGGAGACTCCCTGGGCTGAAGGGGAGAACTGTGCCAGCGTTTCTTTTTTTTAAAAATATAACTTTTTGAATATTTCATGAATAAATAAGCTATTTGGCCAAAAACAATGTGTAAACAAAAATAATGACTTGTTCAACATTTGCAGTTCGTTTTAACTTAGACATTGGCAATGACCAAGTTTCTCATTGTGATCTGGAAAAAGAGGGTTTGATAAGCAAATGAATTGTGCCAACACCTGCAATAAGGTGTGTCTAACAACATATATTTCCAAATATTCATTTTAAGCCTCTCCTCATTTTTACTTTGGCTGTACTGCACTTGAGCACCACCACCCTGATTCACTTCCCATCTTCCTTTATAATTGTTAGCTCCAGGACAGCCTGAGTATTGAAGAAACTTATCTAGAGTCTGAGGTCTACTTAAGAGTCCAGGCTGGTGGCACAAGGGTGATGCCCTAAGGTTAACAAAGTCACTGGACTTGATCAGACTCTGCAGCAGAGTGTTATAGAGCAGTGGTCAACAACCTGTTTTGGCACCAGGGACGAGTTCATGGAAGACAATTTTTCCATGGACCAGAGTGCAGGGATGGTTTCAGAATGATTTAAGAGCATTACATTTATAGTGCATTTTATTTCTATTATTACATTGTGCTATATAATGAAATAATTATACAACTGGCCATAATGCAAAATCAGATCATCAGACATTAGATTCTCGTATGGAGTGTGCAGCCCAGATCCCTCACACATTTAGTTCACGTAGGATTCACAGTCTTTTGAGAATTTAATGCCACCACTGATCTGACAGGAGGAGGAATTCAGGCTGTAAATAGAGATGAAGCTTCATTAGCTTGCCCACCACTCATCTTCTGCTGTGCAACCTGGTTCCTAACAGGCAGTGGACCCCTACGAGTCCATGGCTTGAGGATTGGGGACCCTGATCATAGAAGGAGATTCCAACAGAAACACAACAAGAAGCCCAGACAGGTAAGCAGTTAGCAGCAGAGAAAGTCACAAACAGTGAAGGGAGAATCCAAACACTGGTCTAGGGTAGAGGCAGGGTTCCCATAGGTGAAATGGAGTTTCACAAGAATAAAGCTGTTATCATTCAGGACCTAGACAGGCAGTTGCAATCAATATTTCAGTACTAAAGATGGATGCAAAAGCCTATCAATTTATATGAGATAAGAATCTCTTATCCAAATGATGCACCTTAGGATTAATACCTTAGAGAATACTTTAGAAGTCCAGAATGTTGCTCTAAGGCTTTTTTTTTTCCTGTTGATTTCAGGGTAAGGTCAGTGGGTAAAGAAGCTGAAACAATAAAAGGACTTTCTACCTCAAAATAGAATTGATCTGGAAAGTGGTGCAGAACGTCTCCCCTTGAGGGGAAGCAGATTTATGAGTGGAACACAGGATTTGGAAGACAATGATATTTATTTGGGTGGGAGGAGAGTGAGATGAGAGCTGAGGTTTGGAGTTTGCTATGAGAATCCAATGAGATAGTATTTTAGTGTTTTGTCAATTATAAATAATCATTGTAATGAGCATTTATTAATACCTATTGCCCTAATTGGGCTTCCCTGGAGGCTCAGCTGGTAAAGAATCTGCTGCAATACTGGGGACCTGGGTTCGATCCCTGGGTTGGGAAGATCCCCTGGAGAAGGGAAAGGCTATCCACTCCAGTATTCTGGCCTGGAGTATTCCATGGACTGTATAGTCCATGGGGTCGCAAAGAGTTGGACACGCCCTAATACTTCAACTAACCCTAAAGGCAATAATTCCTTAAAGTAATAATTCTAATACACAAATATGCACATATATTATTGTCAAAGGTACACAAATGATGTCAGTTTGCCTTTATCTCATCCTTTCCCCTCCTCACATACTAAGTAGAAAATGCCATTACACCTTGTTGAAGCTTATGAAATATGAGTGTTCTACAGTGCCCCAATATTTATTTTAGGGTTTTGCTAATCTTTCTGGAAATTCCCAACACTGCTTTTAATTCTCAGCACTCTTTTTATTTTTTCATGATGTTCTTTGATTTGTGGGACATCCCTGGTGATAAAGAATCTTCCTGCAATGCAGGAGACCAGGGTTTGATCCCTGGGTCAAAAAGATCCCTTG
This sequence comes from Cervus elaphus, assembly GCF_910594005.1. Lineage (NCBI taxonomy): Eukaryota > Metazoa > Chordata > Mammalia > Artiodactyla > Cervidae > Cervus > Cervus elaphus. The sequence continues at coordinate 42,666,511 of NC_057835.1, read as the reverse complement.
AAGAAAAGAATGGCAACCCACTCCAGTATTCTTGCCTGAAGAATTCCATGGACAGAGGAACCTGGCAGGCTACAGCCCATGGGTTCGCAAAGAGCCTTACACAACTGAATGAGTAACACTTTCACTTTGATTTGTACCTTTCATAATACTGGGCTATTGCGTTTTTGCTTCTGTTCCAAAGTTTGTCTTTTCTGATTCTCTCCCTGCTCCTGCTGCTGTAAAGATTTTGAATCTTTGCCTGTATATTCCTCTCACTTCCTGCTCTCTCTCTGACCCCTTCTTCAGCTCTCACCTTAAAAGCAAGTCCCATCCTCTTGCTTTTAACGGTGTGTCTTTCACCTCCTTTAGCACTACTTCCTCATCCCAGATAAAACCACAGCCGTTCCAGTGTTTGCGTGGTTCAGAGAGTTACTTCTCTTTTCTGCAAGCAGGGATATAGCAGAGAGAAAGCTAGGGTTATTGTGATATTTTGAGTCCCAGAATTCTTTGGGATCTATTTAAAATTGTTATGAATCCTCATACTGGGGTGGGTTGCCATTCCCTTCTCCAGGGGATCTTCCTGACCCAGGAATCAAACTTGGGTATCCTGCATTGCAGGCAGATTCTTTACTGTCTGAGCATTCAGTAAAGCCCCTACAAGAAAGAAAGTACATATACATACATACTATTTTTTCATGTAATTTTAGGTCGTGTACCCCTTAAGCCATGTATGAATCTACTACCTTTGCCCAAGGGCATTTCTACCTCAGGTTAAGAATTTTCTTATAGAAAAGAAAAAATATTACAGGCTTTGTAGGTGTACCTGAGTGCAAGTCTTAATTTTGACTGAGGGACTCTAAAATAAACATTTCACTGGACTGAGGTTTCTTATTCTATAAAATAAGATGAGCAATATTTATTTTCTGAGTTGTTGAGAGTTAGAGATAATTCAGTAATATCATGACATCAAGAAATCCTTCCATAAACATTATATCATTATTAAATATATATATATACATATATATATATATCTCATCACTTTCTGTGGGACTTTCCTGCTTCACATCAAGATAACAGTATTGCATGTATAGTGAACTAAATTAATATTATATACAAGAAACTGCTTTGCTGTCACCTTTTTCTCTAGATTGGTTCTGTGTGCTTTTGCTAACTTTTATTCATCACTACATCAATCATCAATGCTCATGTGTGTTGATTATGTAAATAATAAGCAATGTTGACTCCAGTTTGTGAAAAAGTTTTACGATCTTTCTTGCAAAAATGAAGGAGCATTTCTTAACTGAGTCTAAATAGAGAATTTCTGCATCTAAACTTTGTTCTTTTAACTCTTTTTTTTTTGAGAGTATTTCTTTGGCTGTGTCAGGCCTTAGCTGCAACATGTGGACTTCTCTCTAGTTGCAGTGCGAAGGCTTAGCTGCCCCATGGCATTTGGGATCTTAGTTCTCTGACCAGGGATCGAACCTGTGTACCCTGCATTGGAAAGCAGATTCTTAACCGCTGGACCACCAGGGAAGTCCCTAGGCTTTTAAGTCTTAATTAATATGTGGAGCATGACTCTTGACCTTTGTTTAATGGAAGGGCATAATAGTTAAGCATACAGGCTCTTTTCTCTGACAGACCTATGTTGATATTCTGTCTTGGAAACTTACTGTTATGCACACTTAGCCAAATCACTAAATCCCTCAGAGGCTCAATGTCCTTAGCTGTAAAGTGTGGGGATCATCTCTAAATTGCAAGATTGTTGTAGGTTTTAAGCAGAGGTACTAATTTACATGGCGTGCTTAGCCGAATGACTGGCACATACTAGTTCCTCAATAAACAATGATCGTAATTTTGCATCTACATCACCTTAATTCCAATAACTGACATAGTTTCACAATGATGTAGCTTGCAGGTTTTATTTTATTGCTAAATCAGTAGCTCATTTAGCAGGTATGGGCAGCCCTGCATCTGTTAATTGATAAATGCCATTAAAAACAAGCAAACTAATTATGTCAATTAAATGATCAGTTGCTAACAAGGGATCTCATCAGGCATGCTTTCTAGATATTTTCTGACAGTAATCTAGGGCTGAAACATTTCAACAAGAAGGATCCTTTTTTTTTTTTTCAAGTCCTATATCAAGAATAGGTACTACACAGAGAAAACTCAAAATTAATTTTAAATAAATTCTGCACAAGTGTTTCATTATAATAAGGTCCAGAGCAAATCTACAGTCAACATTTTATTTGTATAATGCATCCCACAGTTTCTGTTTCACAAAATTAATGATTTATACTTTTATATAGATATACATTGGAGAAGGAAATAGCAACCCACTCCAGTATTCTTGACTGGGAAATCCCATGGACAGAGGAGCCTGGTGGGCTACAGTCCTTGGGTCACAAAGAGTCGGACACAACTGAAGTGACTTAGCAAGCACCCATGCACATACATGCATACAGACATACATAGGTATATATTTATCAGTCAAGTGCCAAAAAAAAATCTCAAAAAGATGTCTTATTAAGGAGTATATCATTTTCTCAGCTAGGCATTACACAGCTATGGAGGAAACTGCATAATGTCTGCAAGTTTTTTCTCACTGTAGACTTTCTAATTATGGTGAACACAAAATACTCCAAAACTCAATTTGAAAATACTTCTTACTTCAGTTACCTGTCATGAATAATAGATCCCAAATGAAAACTCCTGATTTCACCAAATTGTTATCAAAAATAAATAGTCTTATTTTATGCTGTATTATCTTAATCAAATAATGTTATAAAATATTGCTCCATGACTCAAGGTGCATTATATAAAAATATGTAAAATTTTAGTGACCAATCCTCTGTTTAAATATTAACATATACGCACTTTGATATGATTCCTTGTCCAATAAACTCTTAAGTTTTGGAGTGCATTTGTAGACCCAATTCCACTTTTTATACATGCCATGTGATTTTTCAAAAAATTATTGTTATAAAATGACAGTGCTTTGGCTTCTTCTGCTGTCGACTCTAAAGTTGTTAGTAAGTTCTTGAATATTTCCATGATAGCTGACAAATATGTCTATTTCCATAATGTCTATTGGAGTGACATCTAGGTGCTCTAGAAGAAGTATTAGACAGAAACTGTGGTGAGTGAAGGGATAGCAAAGTTCATTTGTTTCCACAACACTGTTGGAACTGTTCAAGGAGTTATGCATTAGAAAAAACTGTATGGGGTCAGTGCTTTTAGTTGATAATTGCCATTTGGCTAGAAAAGCAAGAGTGCTGCTACTTCACTCTTTTGGTTCTAGAACTTAGAGTTTTCGCATTTGTGAATTTTTTAATCAGTAGTTTAAAATTTGATTTTTTAATTTTGGAAAGTTCTAACATCTCATTCCCAGGTCTATGTTATGATACATGGGGTTTGCTAATGGAATGGTGGTGATGAAGGTAGGATTCATAACTAAAATAAAGTTATGTTGATGAAGAAAGTTTAATAAACTGGGATTATTTAGTCTAGGCATACAGATAATAAAAATTTAAAAAACCAATAATAGTTTTAAGCATATGAATGTTTATTTATTTAGAATTGTTCCCAGGTGGTGCTAGTGGTAAACAACCCTCCTGCCAATGCAGGAGATGCCAGAGATGCAGTTGCCATCCCTGCTTGGGGAAAATCCCCTGGTGTAGGAAATCACACCCCAGTTCAGTATTCTTGTCTGGAGAATCCCATGGACAGAGGAGCCTCATGGCCTATAGTCCATAGGGTCTCCAATAGTCAAACACATTGAAGGGACTCAACAAGAATGCAGGCATGCTTAAGCTACACTTGAGTTTGTCTAAGCCCACTCTGCAGCAGGCTCACCATGGTATGAGAGAGGCAAAAAATCAAGTAAAATTGGACTTACAGTTTACATCACCATGAGGAAGCTGAGTTTGATATAAAACAGAACTTCTAATTGTGAAGTTTATTAAGAATTAAAAAGTCTTGGCAAAGGATATGAGAAAATTCAGGGCTCAGCAGGTAGGAACTTAGTGTTTAAAATTGGGGAGAGAAAGAGCTGGTGAAGGAGACCAAAGAATTGCTTATGAGGGTGGTAAAAACCAGGAGTTTGGGGGGCTTATGGGAGCCAAGAGAAGAAAGTATTTTTTAAATGAGGGAAAAATCATTTTAGTCAGATGGAATAAGGTGAGAACCAATAAGTTATTGGAGTTGACAATTTGAAAGTGTTGGAAGATCTTGATAAATGTCATTTTAGTGAAGATACAGTAAGTAAAAATAGATAAGATATAGATAAGGCAAGATAATAGATGAGACACATAAGTTAGATAGATATAATACATAAGAAGAGAAAGAAGAGAAAATAGAAGGAAAAGAAATGGAGACATTATATTTAGTGAAATACTTCCAAAATTTCCACGAAGAGAGCAATGATACACTTGAGCATTGGCTGGAAAGAGATACGGTATTAAAGGGATGTTGATTCTTAAAGGAAAATCCTAAAGCATGATGGCAAGTGGATGTGAATCCAGTAGAAACGCAGAAAGCTGTAATAACTGCATGATCAAAATTATAAATAAGGCTAATAGGCATGAGTTTGAGTAAACTCCAGGAGTTGGTGATGGACAGGGAGGCCTGGCGTGCTGCAGTGTACAGGGTCGCAAAGAGTCGGACACGATTGAGCGACTGAGCTGAGCTGCTGAATTTGCAGCAACATGGGAAGAGGACATGGCAACCTACTCCAGTATTCTTGCCTGAAGAATCCCATGGAAAAGGAGCCTGGAGGGACACAGTCCTTAGGGTTACAAAGAGTTGGACATGACTAAAGCAACAGCATGCACACACACAGCAACGTGGGTGAACCTAAAGATTGTCATACTGAGTGAATTAAGTCAGACAGAACAAAAGAAATCTCGATATGATAGCCATTATATGAGGAATCTAAAAAGAAGTGATACAAATGATACAACAGAAATAAATTCACAGCCTTAGAGAACAAACTTTGGCTTCAAGGGGGAAGGGTGGGAGGAAGGGATAGTTACAGAGTTTGGGATGGTCATGTACACACTGCTATGTTTAAAATGCAAAACCAACAAGAACCTATTGTGCAGCACAAGAACTCTTGCTTAAGGTCATTTGACAGCCTGGATGGGAGGGGACTTTGGGGAAGAATGGATACATGTATATGTATGGCTGAGTCATTCTGCTATCACAACCTTGTTAATTGGCTATACTCCAATATAAAATAAAAAGTTAAAGATAGATGAAAAATTATGAATAGGGCTAAAGGGTTAATCAGAAAGATACAGAGTACAGATGAACGCTGGTTTGTAGCTTTGATGTAGGAGACTGAAGGTTTTGGAGTTGCTTCTATTTTCTCAAAGAAATATGAGATGATGTCAATAGTTAAGTTTGGGGGTAGATGAATTTATGTGAGGTTTGAGGGGAAAAAAGATAAGGTATGAAAGAATCATTATGGGGAGTTTAAAAACTAGTCACATAGAGAAACCCAATATGATTGTGTGGAAGAACTGAGCATCCCATTGAGGTTTTGATGATGAATCTACAATAAAGAGTCAGTTTGGGTGTTATTCCAAAGACATTCAACTGCTCTGTTGCCAGCTCTCAGGAAAAGGGTAGGGTTCATCTAGTGTTGGGATCTGTGCCAAGGGGAACAAAGAGAGAGGGAAAGGAGTTGAAGATGCTTTAAGGGGGAACTTCCCTCTTGGTCCAGTGGTTAAGACTTTTGCCTTTCAATGCAGGGGGTTGTGGGTTCAAGTCCCTGGTTGGGGACCTAGGATCCCACGTGGCTTGTGGCCAAAAAACCAAAACATAAAGCAGAAACAATATTGTAACAAATTTAATAAAGACCCTAAAAATGGTTCACACAGAAAAATTCTTTAAAAAAAATGTTTTGAGTGAATGATTAAATGACAGAGCATGAAATCTATATTGGACAATGAGGAGAGTAAAGACTAATGTGGATTTCTAGATAGTGGACTAGAGCTTGGGTAAACAAGTTGGAGTTAAAAAAAATAAAACACTAGGGTCTTCAGAATACGTTAATGTGTGATTGTGTGTAGCCACAGAGTGAAACTTCTGATAATGAAGTTTCAACAGAGTAACAATTTCCAATAATGATAACACCTAAATATGACCATGGCAGTGAGTGACGGAGATGGGGGGAGAAAATTGTCACTGGCATTGAGGAGGTCAAGAACTCAGATGCCAGAATACAAGGATGGTAGGTAACATGGAGGTTAGGATGTTGGGTCAACACTGTGTTGTGATTGCTCTTCCTGAATGCTCATGCGATCTTGTTTAGTCACTAAGTCATGTCTGACTCTCTGCAACCCCATGGACTCTAGCCCGCCAGGCTCCCCTGTCCATGCGATTTCCCAGGCAAGCATACTCTAGTGGGTTGCCATTTCCTTCTCCAAGTGATCGTTCCTGACCCAGGAATCGAACCTGTGGCTCCTGCCTCGCAGGCAGGTTCTTTACTGCTGAACCACTGTTAGGATGCATTAATGAAGTAGAAGAAGGGAAGTGATAGTTATGGTCTGTGGAGCACTGCAAGCTTTTACTTTACTATTGTATTCAACTCTGTGTGCCATACTTTAAAATAGATAATGCCAAACAGGGAAAGAATTCAGGGCAAAAGCAAAGAATAGTGAAGAAAATGTACCACAAGAGGAAAAGCTGAAAAATTGGGGGACATTTAGACTGGAAAAGAAAAAACCTGAGGAAAAACATGTGAGTCTTTTTCAAAAATTTAAAGTACTATCAGGTGGGAAAAAAACCTAGATTCATTATGCATTGCTTTGAGGGAGAACCAATCAAAGACTGGATGTTACAGGAAGGTGTATTTCAGCACAATGTAAAAAATAAAAAAATAAAATAAAAAAGAACTTTCTTAAAATCAAAGTTTTCCAAAGGGAAAATATGTTTTTTTGGAATACAATGAAGTCATCACGTTAGATGTTCACTTTGGTTGGCATATTGGCAAGGACCTTCAGGTATCAGAGATTGATGTTCTTTTTTTTTTTCCCCATAGTCTATAAGGGCATCAAATTCTAGGATATGCTAGCATTCAGGAATTACAACTGTAAATATGGTGATGAATTCTTCCTGGTTTATGTATTTGGTTGTATGACAACCTTTTACTTTTTTTATTTCACTCTTTGAAATATCAGTAACAAAGTGATTGTGCTGGTGTCTAAAATGATCAGACCTACAATTCAAAGTGCTATATTCAAACTCCAGCTATTCTGTTTATTAACTGCTTAATTTCACTTAGAGGCTTCCTTGGTGGCTCAAATGGTAAAGAATCTGCCTGTAATGAGGGAGACCTGGCTTCAACTCCTGTGTCGGGAAGATCCCCTTGGAGAAGGGAATGACAACCCATTCCAGTATTCTTGCCTGGAGAATCCCATGGATAGAGAAGCCTGGCAGGTTACAGTCCATGGGGTCACAAAGAGTTGGACAGAACTGAGCAACTTTCACTTTCAATTTCACTTAATTTTACTTTTACACACTAACATGAAAAGAGCTTCTTGGTTGAAGAGGCTTTGAAAATATTTTTTTTGAGGGAAGCAAGCTAAAAAATGTTTTTAAGGCCCAGAGAAAGTTATTAAGGTTTATACAGATTAGTGAATTCTCAAAAACTGGTTGGTGCATACCAGATTTTCAGGATGGCATATTGAGGTTCTAGAAGCTTGTAAGAGTACTCCAGGTTTTTCTGATACTCCAACTGGTAAAGACAAAAGATGAAAAAAAAAAAAAAAGATTGTAGCTCAATAACCCTATCCTCCAACTTATAAGTAATTGATTCTTTTAATATTCTCAGTATCTGTCATAATTAATTTTGAACTGAAAAGTTTTAGCCTGAGAATGTATTGGTTTTAAGACAATTTGCAAGATATGAAGCACCAAAGCTAGAGCAAGAGCATGGTTACATTTTCAGATTCAGAGCCACAAGGGAGCTTTAAATATATAGAAGATGGTAGAATACACTCTAATAGCCACCCATTACCAACCTGGAGACTTTATATACTAATATACAACTTTCTGTACCAATTTTTTATACTTTTTGACTTTATTAGAATCTTTTTTACTGGTCTTGAGAAAACAGATTTAAAGAATTAGATTCACTTTATCAGTGATCCAAACTAAGATAAAGGATATTTTGCATAATTTTGTTTCAGGTATGTAATATTGACAGTTTAGCTGGACAGTGCTTTGCAATGAAGAGCCTTTGGCTTGGAGTTAGAAAGCTTGAGTCTGAGTCCTTGTCTGTTGGCATCTTTGGATAAGCCTTTTAGTGTTCTTGAGTCCCATTCTCTAGCTTGTGGTAATAATTCCAGACTTACCCACTGCATGGTTTTGTTCAGAGGATCAACATAGAAGAGGCTACACTTAGTGAAGGGGACTACAGGTAGACGCATACACATATGGTATTTCTTTTTATTCCTCAGATATTCTTGAAGGGAGTTATTAATTTGCACTCCCCCACCTGAATAAATGCTGAGGTTCAGAAGTCTAAATAACTTATCAAAGGTCACAAGCAATAACACACTCAACTTTGAATGCTACTTTATTAATTTCAAGTGTCAAGACTTTTCCACAGCTCCAAAATGAAGCAATGTGTGCCAGAGATTGCAAACAGTGTTAGTCACTCAGTCATGTCCAACTCTTAGAGACACCATGGAATGTAGCCCGCCAGGCTCCTCTATCCATGGAATTTTCCAGGCAAGAATGCTGGAGTGAATTGCCATTCCCTTCTCCAAAGAATCTTCCCCTTCCAGGGATTGAATCCAGGTCTCCCAAATTGCAGGTGATTCTTTACGATCTGAGCCACCATGGTTTTTGCAAACAGCAAAGTATTTATTTATTCCAGGAAAAGAAGAATGTTATCCTAGAAAGGAGACTTATTCATAGTATACTACTTGGCTCTGAAGTGAATGAAATTGATATAATTATAATAACGAAAACCCTTGCTACTTATTTAACTAAAAATAGGTATATTGGGAGGATGGGATTTTAGAGGATAATGACCAAAATGAATAAACCAAGAAGCAATAGTAGTAACATATAATTTAAAATTCATAGTTAATTCTTTTAGAAAAAATATTTTTTTAAGTCTTTATTGAATTTGTTACAATATTGCTTCTGTTTTATGTTTTGTATTTTTGGCCATGAGGAACGTAGGATCTCAGCTCCCTGACCAGGGACCAAACCCACAACCACTGCAGTGGGGTGCAAAATTTAACCACTGGACTACCAGGGAAATTTCATAGTTAATGCTTCAAAGAATCAGCTAAAACTGGAAAATGGAAGTAAGCAGCTATGCTAGGAGTGGAGAGCAAAGGAATAGGTACTATTGGTTTCTATTTTCAGTCTTTTAGTGCTCTGTGATTTTTAAACTCTGCTCATGTGTTACATAGATAAGCAAACAAGATGAAAAATAGAGTAAACATTGAACAATTTAATAAGGACACTTTGCAGGTATGCTGCAATTTTTGTGCGGGTTTTGGGAGCTTTATGAATCAATCTTGCTCTTGATGTTTTCATATTATGACAGTTTTTAATATTTGGTGTCTATTAAGATTTTTTTAAAAGTGAGGAGTTATTATGTCCCAGTGTAGAGTATGCTTATATTTGCTAAGTTTAAGAAGCTGAATTCTTAAGTCTGTGACTAGTGTCTAATTATTGGGTATCATTTTTTGAAAAAAGAGCATGCTGTACTTGCCGCTGCAGATTTTGGGGTTAAGGTAAAAAGTCAGAGCAGGATGAATGTGAAAACCTAGAATAAGGCTGCAAGAAACTTTGGGTTATGATATATCTGGAAATATTCCCATAATCTTACTTCCTTCAATTAAGGTTCCCAACTTCACTGGGTATTCCTGGAGTTTAGGTACAACTAATGATGAAATGATGAGTGAATTCCTTGAGGGCTGAAGTTATATGACCAGGAAAAGACAAGCCTTTCCTGAATCACAATGTGAATGTGACAGGTAACGTACCAGGTCTTATGCCTGACCATACTTACAAAGCATGGGGAAAAAAGGTATCTTTAGCTAAAGGCATCTATTTTTAGTTGACAGATTGATAAAATGAAAATATGTGACAATGAAGTTTATATTTCCTAACTTTTACAGAGGTTTTCCTCCATGTATATGTGTACCTATATATATAATCATGTCCATACATATGTATGATATATTTATATATACCCTTACAGTTAAAAAAGGAATATGTAAAAAGTTGTAACTGATTTTTTAAGCTAACATACCAAAGTTGTGTATCTAACTACATATTGCCCTTTGGAAAGATAGTTCTCTTGGAAAGCTTTATACTTGTCTTAATATTCTCCCTAAATTTAGAAGTCAATTTTTTTCAAAAAATTTCTCCTTTGATTACACCTTTTACCAAGCACCATTAAAGACAGATTTTGGAGAATCAGTGATTCCTGGGAACAGTCAAAAGAATGTGGAATGAAGTCTTAGGAAGGTGAGTGAGTAACCTGAGTCACAGGGTTATGAGTTTGATGATCAAAGGTAAGATTACATTTCTTGTTGGTCAAGCTAAAAATCCCCTAAGGAAATCCAGAAGCTTTTAAAAATGTTGGCATCATTAGGGGATGTCTTGAGTCTTGAAAGCTGATCTTCTTCAGTTGCAAATTGTAATTTTGCTAAGCACAGCATAAAAAAAAATTCATTTTATAGTCACACCCTACATATGCATTCAGAAATATTGGCAAGAAATAAATGTTACCAATATGAAAGATGAGTTAAAGAGAGAAATAGATAAGTTAGGAGACAGGCAGAAAGGGAAAATTAGGCTGACAGCATGCAGTGAGTCCTTCTGGACACTTTTACTAACAGCTCTGGAGGACCTCCTAAGAAATCAAGATGACACAGAGTTAAGAGAGGGTGAAAGAGCCTGCTTGAAGACCTTGTCTGCCTTCTTTGATCCACCTACTCCTGAAGAGACAGATCCCAATTGGGTGAGCCCACTAATGCACCTTTTCGTCTGATAATGATGGTGATTGGTGGTTGTAGCAGAGGAAGAGGAGAAGGAGAGAGAAAGCAAGGAGGATTAGGATAAATAGGAATAAATGAAAAGCTAGAATCTGGGCTTCCCGGTTGGTTCAGGGGTTAGGAATACCCCTCACAGCGTGGGGGATGCTGGTTTGATCTCTATTCCAACCCTGTTCTGAGAGGATCCCACATGCCTTGGGGCAGCTGCGACTGCTGAGCCCTCACACCGAAAGCCAGGGCTCCACAACCAGAGGAGCTACCACAGTGAGAAGCCTGTGCATCCCAACTAGAGAGTAGCCCCCGTTCTCTGCAACTAGAGAAAGCCCAGTGCAGCAACAAAGACAGCACAGCCAAAAAAATGAAAAGAAAAGGCAGAATCTACCCAGGGGAAATTATTGATACCTTTGAGAAGGATAAGAAAGTTGGGAAAGCCAACAAGTTTGAGGAATTGGAGAAATGATTAATCCAATGTTTTCAAAAGTTTCATTTTAAGAGGAAGAATTTTTTTTTCAAAGAGCTTGTGTTGGTTACATATGCTTCTGCTTCCAGTGTTACCTGAATTCAAAAAGTTGCAAACTGACTAGTCTCTGCCTTAAAGAAGTTTGCTGTTTAACATCAAACATATATTTTACATTTCCACAGCACACATTTTATGCTGTGCTTTTAAAATGCACAGTCTTATTAAGTTTCGTTTTCTAGATGGGAAATCTGAGGCTGAGTGAATTTAAACTTGCTCAGTCAGTTCCATAGGTAGGATTTGACCCTGTTCTTCTCGATTTCAGAATTTAAGTCCTGAACAACTGTTATAAGTATAGTTTCCAGATTTCTTTTTTTTAAATGTAAGCTTAATTATGTATTTTCCATATTTATTATATGTAAAAATACACTAGAGGACAAACCTAAAGCAGTTTTTAAGACTATTAATTTCAACTTTAAATACTTGATAAAGCTAATAATGAGCTACTCATAATGTCTTGAAATGAAATAAATTAATGTTTCATATTTATTTATAAAACCCAAACTCATAGTACTTATAATTGTCATCAGCAAAATATTTCTGTAAATAAGACATTCTATCAATACTAGTTTAAGATGAATAGCTAGAAATTATATCAGAAAAGTCTGTATCCCTTCAAGACAGTCTAAATACTATGTATTGTTCCTGATCTGTGTACCAAATGAAATCTTAATGTTATTGCTTTTGCTTATCACTTTTACCCATAGCATCTCTTTCAACTAAGCTAATAGTACTATCTGCATGGTGCTCTCTGCTTATTAAACACTTGAATTATTAAAGTCTTTCTTTATCTTTCTCAGTACCACTGGTGGCAATGTCAACGCTAATCTTTCTTTATCCCAGGAAATATTTACTTCTTCTTTTGCTTTTCTAAAACAAAAACCATTTTGCACAGAATGAGTTAGGTAGAATGCATAAAATGTCAAGAAGTAGGTTAAGGGTTCTATACCCACTCTTAAGGGCAGATCTTACTTTCATGCATAACCTGGATGGTAGATCTCAGAATCATGGAACTGTATAGCTAGAAGAAAACTGGTGGATCATCCTTTCAATATTAGACTAACACAGGAAGCCCTTCTTTAGCAATCTTGAAATGAGTTCAGCAAGAACATTTGGAATTGGAAACTTTTTTCTTTCAAATAGCAGCATAATGTTTAAAGATTAATATTCATTTGAATATATATCTTATGTGATTGGAAATCAGTTTCATTGGTGCTCAACTTTTTATAATAATAAGCTAAACTGAAAAAGAATTGAAGTTGCTCAGTCATGTGCGACTCTTTGAGATTCCATGGTCTGTGCGGTACCCGGGCTCCTCCGTCCGTGGAATTTTCCAGGCAAAATACAGGAGTGGGTTGCCATTTCCTTCTCCAGGGGATCTTCATGACCCGGGGATTGAACCCAGGTGTCCCGCATTGCAGGCAGACACTTTACCCTCTGAGCCACCAGGGAAGCCCAAACTGAAAAAAGTGAATGCAATAGTCTTTTTGCCTTTTTTCTTCTAGGGAAGATATTTTTAAAGAGATATTAATTATGGCTTGAGAAAAATCTTAAAAATTGTTCAGAGCAACTATTGGGAATTTCACCTGCTCATCACCTTCATCATAATCATCTTAAAGTCATAAATTTTATATTTCTAAGACCAATGGCATGCTATTTTAGAACTATACCCAAATGCTGGATTTTAAAAAGTGCTAAGGGTGTACCCAATCCAATCTTTCATGGTAAAGCTGTCAGAATTTCAGAGCTTTGTTACATGTTTAATGAATTCCCTCACATGGTGTATAAACATTTTTCATCCTTTTAACAAGACATCACAGATATTATGAAATTGACATGATCTGTTAAGAATTAACATAGCAATTTTACATACTTTTGAAATTTCAAGCATAATCTAATTATTAAGCAAATAAGAAAAAAATCCTGAAGATTATGCAAAACTATCCCCAAGTCTGAAAAGGGAGATTCTTAAGTATTATTTCAATGTGCTAGTTTTCATTTCCATAAGCCTGAAGAAAAACATTGTCATTGTCCACTAACTGGTGGATGTTTCCGCTGACCTGGACAGTGGGCTACAGAATGAATTAGCTGCTCTGTGAACTTTTCAAGGTGGTTTTAAGATAAGTGTGGATCATTTGAATGAGCAGGGAATTATAGATACCTTTTTTGTTCACTTCACACGTGTGCGTGTATTTAAATAAGAAGTAGCAGCTTCAAGATGCAATGGAAAAGTTGGGAATGATAAAGCTAATTGGATCAAAGTTACAACCAATCAGGATCATAGTCTCCTATATGCATTTCTTGCCCTGAATCACCTGGCCTGTCTGTCTGATGACTAGCTATTCTTTACACACTTTGCCTCTGGTGTAATATGTCACTTCAGTCATGTCCAGCTCTGTGACCCTATGGTGTGTAGACAGCCAGGTTCCTTAGTCCACGTGATTCTCCAGGCAAGAACACTGGAGTGGGTTGCCATGCCCTTCTCCAGTGGATCTTTTCAACCCAGGGACTGAACCGTGTGTCTTATGTCTCCTGCATTGCCAGGAAGGATTTTGCTCCTAGACCCAGCCAGATTTACCACACAATAGGCTCTAGCTTTGCCTCAAAATACTGCTTCAGCCATGGCAGTTTAGTGAGCACTGAGAGGTTTTGTGGGACACTGAGCTTGCAGTTCTAAAACTGGGATCGTTCTGGAAACATTGGAAAATTTGTCATCCTAGATAGGGACATCATCAGAGGCCAAGCACATTGGCTGCCTTTTATGGTACTGTGTCAGATCTGATGTTCTGAATTACATAATTTCAGCAGCAGTCAATGCTTCATTTTACTGAAAAATATATTACTTCACACTAAGAATAAATGAGTGCATTCCCGAAGAAGTTGTGGTACATACATACAGTGGGATACTACTTAGCCATAAAAAGGAACAGATGTGAGTCAGTTCTAACCAGGTGGATGAACACAGAGCCTATTATACAAAGTGAAGTAAATCAGAAAGAGGAAAAAGAAATATATTAATGCATATATATGGAATCTAGAAAGATGGTACTGTATTCACAGGGCATCAGTGGAGATGCTGACATAGAGAACAGATTTATGGACAAGGGTAGGGGAGAGAAAGAGAGGGTGAGATGAATGGAGAGAGTAGCATGGAAACATATACACTAACATATGTAAAATAGATAGACAATGGAAATTTGTTATATGACTCAGGGAACTCAAACAGGGGCTCTATAACAACCTAGAAGAGTGGAAAAGGGTGGGAGGTGGGAGGCAGATTCAAGAGGGAGGGGACATATGTACACCTATAGCTGATTCATGTTGATGCATGACAGAAATCAAACCAATATTGTAAAGCAATCATCGATAATTAAAAATAACTGCATAGAAGAAATTATTTTAAAAAAGAGAATGAATAAGTGCATTCTCTATCTAAAAGGAGACAGAAAAAGGGAGAAGCTGAGGAAGAATCTGTGCTTCACCTAGCAATCTTTCTTCCCTTGGAAAACTGGAGGATTATGAGGTAGCAGTCATTATTCTATTTTCCTGATACAAAGCTGGACTAAACAAATAAGGCTCAGGGTAGGTTGTGAATCCACTAAAATTGCAGAGCACACCCAACACATTTAACAGCATCGTGAAGGGCATGTCTAATCTCAATTATCCCATTCCTAGCCCCATATTCTAGTTTCTGCTCTCGTAGGCAGCCTATAAGTAAACAAAAGGATGCAGTTGTCATAGGTGAGAAAAATAAAACACAAAAAAATTCCTAATAGAGGGTCTTTGTTTTCTTCTTTTCTTCCCTCCTTTAAATAGATACTTCGTTTGATTTTAATGGTCCTGTCTTGGATCCAGCAGGCAAACCTTTCTAACTGATGGGGTCTCTCCTTAACTGGTGTCTCTGTCATCAGCCTGACCTTGTAGCTTTCTCTAGTGCCATTATACCCTGGGCGCTGGCTTATTTTCATACTGCAGCTCCCTCGGCTTGATCCCACTTCATCTACTTCACGGACACAGACATTTGTTGGGCTTATTAGCTCAGCAGGAGCCTTATCATATTTTGTATCTGAGGCTGTTGGAGATGTCAGGAGATGGAAATGCTGTGTAGCTTTTTATCCTCCTTTCTCTCACTTTCTCCTCGAGTCCAACCCTGCATTTGGATTCAGCGCTCTCATACTACTAGCTGCTGAGATCAGTTTAAACATGTCGAGCTTTGCCATCTGTACCAATAACACGGCAAAGGCTTAGCCATGATTAGGCTGTCAAGATTTATTAAGTTAAAAAGTATCAAAGTTTCTAGCTGCAACCCCAGACCTTTTAAGAGTCTACCTTCTTTGGAATCCCTTCCCCCCTTCCTCTCTAATGTTAAAGTCACCGTGCTTTGCTTGACCTTGACCAACATCTGCACCCAGGGAACACTAATGAATTTGGGCCAATTCATCTCCAAACTCCAAATTTAATCAAGCTGACATGCCGGGGAAAGCAGACTATAATTAACTTCTAGCATTTTAGGTAATCTGTAAATTTTCATAAATTTTATCTGATAGGTCATGCTTAATATATGAGTTTTCTTTAAAAAGACACACTGTTAAACAAATACATGCATATTTAGTAGCTAATTTTCAATATTAAAGATTACGTGTATATGTGTCTTTAATTGTGGAAACACAGTGAAATTAAGCATAACAGTCTTTACTGTGTCATAAAACCCCACACAAACTTCGAAGCTGTTGCAAATTTATTTCATTGTCTTGTTTGCTTTGGAAGTAAGTGACCATTGTAATCATTTTAATAAATTTACATGTGAATGATTGTGCTGATGGTAAATAAGTTCTAAAAGCCTATACTTAATCACTCTATTAGAGAATGGGAGTACCATTCCTGTAAAATGATTTTTTTTGGTTGTTACCTAAACAGGAAAATCTCTAATTGGACAGAAACTCCCCATGTCCCCAGATGAATTGAACAGTTTCTATGTACTCTTTTGTAAATGTCATTAATTATTGTCAGCTCAAATCATAATCCAATTTGTCCTTAATAAACCTATAAATGATATCTGTGCAAGTTTGTTAGCAAAAGTAAGCCTGCATGTGTCACTAAGCTGAATGATGCAGTCTTTGAAAAGGTTGTCATTACTTCACTTCTAACCTTCCTGTGCTGGTGTTGTGTTTGAAATCGAGAAGAGTAGCATATAAAACAAAATCTTCAGTTTCCAAGGTTCTCTTTATTGCCAAAAAAAGGTATAACAACAGTATTTTAGTGTTATTTAATGTTACATTTCCTATAAGCAAATGCAAAATTTGTGTGCTTTATTATGAATGAGAGATGGTAAGTACTTAAGTATTTAAACATATCTGGTGCTATGATCAACATAAAGAAAAATCTGGGCAAACTTTCCAATCACTGGTTTGAAAAAATAAAGGAAATTAGACTGAACTGAATTCAAGGAAAATGTTTATAAATATCCCATTCTTCAGTGAGGAAATTTCAATGCATACTTTAAAAACTCCATTAATCTCACACTTTAAAGCATGATACACACAAAGGTCAATCTCCCATGTTTACACTGGTTGAGTAGAGTTAAAATTTTAATTCAATATTTGCATGCAATTTATTATAATATCGACTGAGATGCATTCCATCCTTAGTAACGTGTGATTTTAACATGGTGGAAAACTCTTTTAGAACTTACCTGAGAACCATAGCATGTATATCTATTAACTTTGTATGACAAAATTTGGGTCATTTGAAAATATTTAGAAGAAATACAAGTTTAAATGTTGCTAATTAGATAATATAGCCCAATAAAAATTGTTTTTGAAAAAGATACTTTCTGGAGATAAAACTAATTATGACTTTAATAAAAATCTGGGATTTTCTAAAAAATAGTTTTAGCAGTCATTAAGTTCCTCTCGATTTTATTTTCAAGGGTCAACATTTGTTCTCTTTCAAAAAAATATTATTTTTCTTTAGTTTTAAAAAAATGTATGCCAAAAAATTGAATTTCTTACCTACCATTCATCCTTAAGTCTTTAATGAGTTTCTTTAATCAAGATCCGAGTAATCAAACTTTACCTTGTGTCAGTGGATATCAAATAACAATTAAAAAACTATCATGCAATTCACTTTATTCCTTTTGACTAGTTATGTTGTTACTATAGAAATAAAAATTCCCTTCATTGAATGTTCTTCATATAAAGAGCTTCAGGTAATTGCATTTACTAACTGTATGTGAGAAATTAAAAAATAAGACACCAAATTTTGACAAACTGACAAAACTTCCTTCAAATTGAATAATTAATTTGTGTTGTATTAACAATACAAATTCATTCATAAAATCACATTATTCTATTAAAGGTGACAAGAATACAAATGGTAGAAATGGTGTAAAGAAGGCAAAGCTGAGAGATGGAGGGCTTTTTGTGTTCATTTGTTTTCATTTGGTTTCCTTAACCTTTTATGTTTTGGTTTTAAAGCCCTGGTTTGGGATAAAAATATAAAAATTGTGTGTATGATAAAAATTCATTGTTACATGGCATCAATATTCTGGTTGAATTTTAAAGAATTTTACATTTATAAGGTCTGCAGGTTCTATACTAGTGTTATTATTCTTGTTTAATTGGTAAATAACCCTAAAATACATAAAAAAATTAATAAGATGTTCCAGGTCAAATGTAAACAGTAGACATGTGCTTTCCAGAAATTTTCATATGTAGAAAAATGTCTTACTTGGATTTGTATTTGTTTAATATTCACTGAGGAGCCACATACAACTGGCTTAGAAACACTGACAGGGTATCCCCTATGGTGTTTTTGTTAATATAGATAGAATTTTCTTTTTTGTGTGTGGGTGCCATTTGCCTGGGATGGTCCAAATGATCTGAATGAGGATTATTAAGACAAAGTAATGGAGCAAAAATCTTTCTTATTTTCATGTTAACAGCAATATCAATAGATATTTGCATAGTACATTACAGTTAAGAACACTTTATGTCACATGATTTTCCTCGTTTTGACCCTCACTAAAATCTTGTAACATGTTAAAAGGAAAATTTCTTCAAGATTCTCCACAAAATCTTGAGCAGCAAATTCAGCATCAGATGGACCTGCATTCAGGTCTTGTCTCTCTTGAGTTTATTTAATCATTTTAAGGTTTGGTATCACCCTTCATACTCAGGATAAATGCTCCCAGGCTTAAACCTGATAAATATTGAATAGTAGAAAGCATTTACATAGTGCCTGGTGTACATACTAGCTGCTTTCATTGTTTGAGGATGAGGCCCATGTGTTTCTAACTTGTAACCCCTCAGCTCACTGTTTAGTATCTAGTGGTGTGAATAGGAGTCCGGTTGACGTTTGTTGAGTAAATGGATGGGGAAAAAAAAAAAAAGTTAGAATTGAGAGTGATAGAGTCAAATGATTTGCTTAAGATTATGGGCCTGGTAAGCAACAGAGCTGAGGATCAAGTCCATGTTTCCTGACTCTAAAGCCCAAGGTTTTCCCTGGTGGCTGCTCATGCAGAGGACTGTAACCACTGCCCTGTCTTCCTGTCTCAGGGGCCTGGCTTACTCTTTACCTACCAATCCGCTGATGGCTGCACTCAACTTTTCACTGCCCCAGCATCTTCACCGTGGACATCTAGCAGCTATTTTCTGTTTTAAATCTTCAGTAAAGAATAAAATTTGTCAGGATATTATAAGCATTCAAGTAATTAGCCCCAAGAAACTGCTCAAACTTATGCCATGTTGATGCACACAGCACCAGCTTTATGTTCAGCTTTTATGCTGTGAACAACATCTGCTGATCAGATATGTTTTATAAGGATTTTTCAAAGTCATCACTTTCATGTAACATGCCATGCTCTTAAGTAACAAGAGAGCAGAGTCTCTATTTGGTTGTAAAACTGCAAGAGCCAGAAACATGCCTGCTATTCACCCTGTGTGAACAGCTGAAGATTCACAGTGCACTGATGCTTGGAACCCCACATTTCAGAAACCAGAACCTTAAGGAGGATGTGGAGAGCCACAATTCTACAAACATAAACACAGCATCAAGATATTAGCTTCTTTAAAGGCACTCCCCCTCAGGACAGGCATACAACAAAAGTCAGCAACAGCATTAATGACATAAAACTGTGCCATCAACAGCAACAAAGTCAAAAAATAAAACCACACAACAAGAAAGAAAACAGAAGCAAGGAGGCTTAAACTCAGTCACTGCAATCTTTCAATGTCTTCTGATTTATTTAGGAAAAAGAATTGTATTCCTAATCCATTTCAGAATATTTTTAAAGCTAAACTTCATAAGATCAAGGAAATCAGAAAATGATCATTGTGTAGGGATGACAAGTTCTTAAGGAATTCTCAATATCTGACATAATTTTTTTTAACTGTAGTCATAGCATTCCTAGCAAAACACCTATGATTAAATCAACCCGGGATTAAAGCAGATAGAAGAAATATCTACTTTTAATATATAGCATGAATATAACTGCTAGATTTGAAACTCTTACTGGAGGAAAGGCAAAGGCATATCTTTATGGTTACTACATCTTTTTTTCAAAGATAGGAGGCAGCAAGAGAGTGAGAGAGGAAGAAAGAATTGACTCCATGCTATGTTCAGTAAAAAGTGCATTAGATAAAAAATAATAATAAAAGGTCACAGTTCAAATTAAACTGCCAGGCAGTCTCTATGTGACCTGCTCATTATATATTTATTGTTTCTTGACTATGGAAACATGATCATTATCACCATGGTTTTCACCTGACTTTCAAAAATGAATGCACATTATCTTTTGCATTATCTAAATAGAATAGGCTATGTTCTGTGCAGTTGCTAAACTTAAAATGATATAATGTTCATTTAGCCCGTCTGTCTTCCTCATCTCATCTCCCCTTTCTTCGGTGGCAGTGCAGCGAGAGAAGACAGTCTTTTGCTTTGGCAGGAGGGTAAGCAGGCATTTGTTCTTGCAATTAATGCCAGTGTCATCTTATGAGTGAGCAAAACACGTTTCACACTCTCTTGGATATGGGCTAACTCCATAATTCCCCAGGGCTCTCATCTCCTCTGGTCCAGTGCCAAAGGAGTTGGAGCAGGGCCCCAAACCTCAAGCCAGGGTCTCATCTCACGATTCTGCAGTGAGTCTCCTGCAGAGTCTATATTTGTTTGTAGGGTTAAAAAGTGGTCGTTCATTTCCCACTTCTAGCCAATGCTGAAAAAAAGCATTTTTTAAAAGAAACGTCTAATTTCCCAAGCACATGCTGAAAAGGAAAGCAACACATTTAATATGACTTTAAGCTACTTCACTGTACACTCGTGTCTATTGTCTTCCATCTAGACTGAAAAAAACACAGGTGTTTTGCCATGTGCAGCTGAGATCTGACATCTAGTTTTTGGTGTTCAGGGTTAAATTTAAATCCACATGGCCTGGTTACCAATCTCCACAGTTGCACCCAGGCAGGACTAGGAAAGATTGATGATTGTGATTGCGAGATTAATCCTGTAATGTTTACAAGACTCCTGAGCTGAAACCTGGTTGGTCGTATCATGCTACCCAGAGAAGGCCGCTTGGCTCGCCAGGGTAATTTCTTCTGATGCAGTAAATAACTAGGCATAATGAAAATACTCTGATGTATTCCACTGCCTGATTGATGCTCTGTGTGTGATTCGGTAAAAGCAGTGCACTTCCTATCACAAATTTACATATACAAACCAGCAGAAGACGCATGATAATGTCAGCATCGTACAGTAGTCCTGGGATGCTACACAATTTTATAGCAGTTATGAATTACTGTTGACCTTTCTGGCCTCTTATACCAGTATGCTAGACTTGAGCATATTGAAAGTCATCAGTCTGAAGCAGTCATTCTTTACATAATTATGGCTATTTGTGTGGGGGGAGGGCAGTGTTTCTTTTATTGTTAAGAATTAGCATTAAGGGATAACACTGCTGTGACCTAGGACAGTCTCTGCTGCTTTATATACATTTTAATAAAAGCAGGGAAAAGGACAGTAAAAATACTCCAGCAGATTTCTCAAAGTACCATGGCATGGAAACAAAAATGCTAACCGCTTTTCAGTATTTTTTTAAACATAGGAAAAACAGGATCCTGGAGGCTTGCACTCATTTTTTTTTTTTTTTTTTTAAGAAATGTGGTGATTTAAAATTATGTTTTTGTATTTCTCTGGTAGTAGTCAAGTTAAATTTTCTTGATTAATTTTATGTATCTGAGGACTGGAAAAAAAAGAGTTGGAATGACCAAAGAAGACTTTGGGGTCCATATATGGATTAAATTTTTGAATTCATGTGGATACATTACTGAACAGAGCTCTATACTTCATACTAAATATCTGAATAATCAAGCTTTCTGAACATCACTAAACATAGCTCCTTATTATCATTTGCATTTTAATGTCCTTAAAATTATTACACTAAGGGAAATGTTTTTGATACATTACAGCATTTCCTCTAAATGTGTGATTATGTTAATGAGTTTTCAATCAGTATCCTAGCCTGACACCATAAGAAAATTTATGCAAAGTTCATACCCTGTCAGGGCCTTTAATCAGGACCATTTATTAGAGCCCTGCCTTCTTTGATGGTTGCTGCTGCCTTTATTAAATATACTGACTTGGCCATCTGAAGAAAAGGACAATAAAAGGTTACTGGGGATGAAAGCATGAATGCTATTTGCTCATGTTTCCTTTACAGACACCTCTTCAATAATTAAGGAAGGGCTTTCTTTGGCCTTTTAGGCTTTTGAAGTGCATATCAAACATAACAGTTCTTGTTTTTATGGAATGCTTAATACTTACATTTAGTCTTAAACACAAGTAAACTAACGGAGATGTTATAAGCACAGGAATACACACACAGACCACATAATTTTTTTTTCTCTACCAGGAACAAAAATCACAGCCTGGTCAAATATGTGACATTACATCACTGGATTTTTCTCTAAGACCAGTTATGCTTTAAATCGCATAGAAAATAATTAAGTTAAAAATGTTCCCCTGCCTTTCATTATTAAAAGTAGATCTTTTTCCTGATTCTTCCATATGGGGTGTTAGACTGGGCTGTGGCTCTGGTATATTAATGAATTTGACAAAACAGCCTTTAGTGAAAGAGGTGTTTTTTTTTCAGCTTCTGCCATTAGCACCAGGGCCTTTAAACAATTAATTAATACACTGCCTATAAATTTCGACAAGGGTTGAAACTGGCATGAACGACACCATTTTTCTGGATTACATGCAGAGAAAAACAAAACTAACAGAAGCCCCAGCTAAGCAGTATTGACAACCTGGGGTTTGGATACAAATTCAATATGAGAAAACAGACTCACTTCAATGAAATACAAATAAACAACAAATTCTGTTTTAACATGCCTAAATAGGAAATAGGTGAGTGACAGGCTTGGGTCTCCTAGGAAAGCCATTAGTTGAGAACTTGATAGAAAACGTTTGATTTGAATGCACGTGGCGTTTCCCCTCAGGGGGTGAGCTGAGTGGTACAGGGGGATTCAGAGGCACCCCTTTCACTGAACATGCCTGCTGGGCTAAGACCTTAGAAAATGAAATCTGTAGGGTCCCCTAACACTAACAAGTATATAACTCTATCATCAATTTAGAAGGCATAGTAATTACAGTCGTCCTCTGATGGCTCTTTTGCTTATCTTCCTTAAATCACCTCTTTTTGCCTTCTATCCAAATTCTAAGGGTAATTTTATAGCTAGAATTTTGTCCTTTCTCTAGTCAACATTAGTTTTTAGGTTCATTTTATTTGTTGATGGTAAAGATTATTCATGCCCCTCCTAAGATAGCTTCTAAAAAGTTTATCTGAAGGAAGGTAGCTTGTTGTCTAAGATTTGATAAATGAATTAACCATCACCTACTTGCCAAATTTTTTCTCTCCCCAGTTAGCATGGCTATTGTCTATTTAGGTCTCTTCACAGCAACTGCTAAATTTATAATATCATGCTTTGAATTCCTCTGATTTTTTTTTTTTGATTAGTGATTACTGTTATATTTTTCCTTTGAAGGAATAACCATTATAGAGACAGGGTACTAATTTGCTTATTTGGATTTCTAAAAATGCAAAAAATAATAAATTGTTGGGTATATTGAAGATATTTTGGATCCAGAAATTCATAATAACAACAGTTATAACATGAGTCATGTTATAAATTTAAGCATTAGTGCACAAAAGAATTGACATTTAAAGAAGCTCTAAGTTAATCATACCTATGTAGTTAAAAAAAATCTTAGTAAATGAACTCTTTGACTCCAGCATTGTGTTTAATTTTATGCCTGTGTTTCTGATATACTGCATCATATAACAGTCCTTTTCTCTGATTGCTGGTCCATCTTTAGCTCCTTTCCCCCTTACCTTCAGTCTGACAGTGCATGCATGTGGGCACACACACGCACACACCCACACACAAAACCATATCAGGCAGACCAAATGAATCAAGCAGTGTCTACGAGATTGAAGAAAGAAATATATAGAATGCATATCTAATCATATCAAAGCAGCCTATAGCATGTCTTTGTTATTATCTTCAATAAATTATTAGAGTACTGAATTATTATTTCACGCTTTCTGGAGTTAAGAATATCTATATACCTATATATCTTTGATTTTATCAAACAAAAAGGAATATGGCAATCAATTCACAGGAAAGAATGCGGAAAGTATACATGAATATTAAAACTAATAAACCTTGCTGACAAGAGTTATATTTTTGGCATTAGACATTTATTCCTACCACTCTATATATCTGGGCAAATGTTCAGAATATTTCTGAATATGTATATATATGTATATAGGGAATGCATGTACGCATAGCTACTCTCTCTCCCCTCCCCCTCCCATATGTTGGTGTCTTATGAGGTGAACAATAAGAATGAAAATCAGCTTCTGCAAAAGACAGCTGCAATCCCATGATTCCATCGGAGCCAATCACTTAACATATCATTCATAATGCTAGCCTGCTCCCATCATCCTTCCTTGTCAGTAGTATCTTTCTTCATTTGCTTCCACTACTCAGTTCCAAGAAAGTGGAACCACTGTATCATTTACTGTCCACAACCTAAGTTGCTGATTTAAGGGTTGATTTGTTATTTTCCATAATGTCCTGTACAATTCTTTTTGATTTCAATGCAAAGTTTAAGTTGGAGAAAAAGCTTTAGATAATTTTGACAGTGGAAGGTTTGGATAAGATCAAATTTATCTATCCCTTTGAATGGCTCTATATAGTTTTAAGCATTTTAAAAAACTGAAATAAGTGTTTTATGGTAAGTACTCCTCTTTTTTTTTCTTTCAAGACTCTTCTACACTAAATGGACAAAACAAATGACCTAAGATATCTTTAGAATGAGTTAAAGAAAGTCTTTCTTATCACTGATAATTGGTGATTCAAAAATGTCTATAATGAGAAGGAAAAACATTTATTCACAGTCTCCTGAAATAGTTATGGTCCCATTATGTCTAACAAGGCCTCCTGAAGGCAAATTCTTTATAATTTGTATTTTTTCTTATTATTTTTTTACAGTGGACAGTGATGACTCTCTGACTTAAAGCCTAATCACCAGTGCCTATTAAATTTGGGTTTATATGTTGCTGAAGGTAGAACTGATTATCATAGCGAATGAAATACTTGTTTGGCTTATTCCCAGGGGGCAAAAAGTCATTCTTCAAGGTGATGCATCTCATTTGAGGAATACATTAACAATTGAAGGCAGTTAAAAATACATGTGAACTCCCAGTGAGGCAAATCTGAGGTTGACCACATATATTTACTGGCTGACTCTTGCCTCATTCGTGGAGGAAAACTGTGATATGGAAGGCTGATTTTTTCAACACAGCAGCCCTTAATTTACAGTCCTAATGTAGCACATGGATCATGAATGCTTAGAAAATATTTATTTTGCTAACATTCTGCATACGCTTTGTATGATTTTGGATATTATGAAAGTTTTAGGGAAAAAATTTATTAGAAAAGATAAGTTCCAACAGCACTAAAGATGCAAAATTTTTAGTTAAAATCAACCTCTCATTTCCAAGACATACAATGACTTTAATATCACTGACATTGTAAAGGCATGGATCCAAAAACTTACCAGAAAATGCACCAGGTCTAAATTCTTTAAAAGACAGAATTATTAAAAAAAAAAAAAAAAGACAGAATTATTGGTAACATAGAACAAGTTAGATAATGACTTTCTAATTAGATTGACTTCCAAAGACAGATAAGATATGGAATGATTAAAAACTACTATCTATTAACATGTGTTTGCATTTTTGCTTTGCTTTTTTTTTTCCCTCTGCCCAGATTACTCGTAGTATTTAAAAGTGAAATTATAATTCATTGAAGAAAAATGAAAACATGATTCAAGCCTAAGCATATACTTTGTAATCTTTATCACTCCTGAAATATAATGTCTGGAAGAAACTCCCAAAATCTTCATCCTTTTTAGATAAACATATTGTTTTAAATGGCAATAAACTACAAAGAAATACCAGGAATGAACAAATGGACCTGTAAGTAAATTCAGGAAAAGTAAAGATTTGTAAATTTGTACAGTAAAAGCAGTAAAGCTGTTTATTTATTTATTTGTAGAGTTCTTAGCTTCCATTGCAAAGACTTCTCTTACGTATAACAATTTTTCAGAATGCGTTCTCATGAATTAGCTCAATACGTTACCAGAAGGACTGTACGACATGGACCGAGTTGTCTCATTGGAGTGAAAATAGAATTGCAGAGAGGAGATGCAACTCACCCAACATCCGGAATCCAGAAAGTGGCAGGGCTGGGACTCAAGTTCAAATCCTTGGGCTGCTGATTCAGAGCTCACTCTTCTAAACCACACTGCTCCTTTTTTTTCGTTAAGTAAAGAGACCGTGAACATATTTCACTCTGTGTGATGTATAGGTTTATTGGGAGAGTGACACAGCAGAGCAGTGAAGTGCAAACCATAGAAATGAAGTCATGCATAAAACTGCATAAGAAATATGTATATTGTAG
This sequence comes from Cervus elaphus, assembly GCF_910594005.1. Lineage (NCBI taxonomy): Eukaryota > Metazoa > Chordata > Mammalia > Artiodactyla > Cervidae > Cervus > Cervus elaphus. The sequence continues at coordinate 42,639,962 of NC_057835.1, read as the reverse complement.
TCCTAGTTCATGATGGTGCTGGGGCCATGTGGCTTCCTGTATTATTTGCGGACACATTGCTATTTCCGTATTATTATTATTGTTCACCTTCTCTGGTATATACCTTATTGTTTAAATAAACGGTGCGGCAGGCAGTATGTAGCATGAACGGTGCACTTTAATTAAAAAGGAAAAAACAAAACAAAACAGGACTATCTGGGTTCAGATGCTAAACTCTCCTTGCCACAACCTGAGGGCATTTCAGGTTCATCATGGAGGGAACGCCTCTCCGTCTCTGAGAAGGGCTTCCTTTTCAGCTGTGTCGTGAATGCTGAGACCAGAAACGGCAGTGATTGAGGGTTTTCAAAAATGAGGGAGAAAGAGGAAACTGCCAAAGGAGCTACCGTGGCCCTGAATGAAACCTGCTGGTTTGACATTCTGTTTGAATTGATTTAAAAAAGCCTGACATTTTGTAATTTATTGCAAAGTCACTAAAAAATATAAAAATTTTAAAACAAAAGGGAGACTGTTAGAAAGGATATGTAAATTAGCTTCCAATATGATATCATTTACCATTTCTGTTTTTCAATGTGCATTCAAATCTGATTCTTACAATATTTCAATTTACTTTTAATAGCCAGATGTTGGATGTTTCACCATTTTGCCTGTATTAATTTATAATATTAAACTGTTTTATTTAATAATTAATTTTTCGTTTAAAAGGCCATTAGGAAAATGAATCATTCTGTTTTACTTCCTAAGTTAATTTCTAAAGCAATCTTACAGTAATAACATGACCTTATTATTTTTAAAAATAAAATTAGAAGTACTTAGACAGGATTCTCCATGAAACAATTTAGCCAAAGATGATGTTTAAAGATAAAGGAAAGCAATGTGGCTCACTACTTAATAATATGGGCTCTGGACTCAAATGTCTGCATTCAAATCCTGGCATCTCTGTGCTTCAGTTTTCTGATCTATAAAGTGGGGAAAAGTATAAAATCTTCTTTCATAGGGTGGATGTGAGGATGACAGGCAAATGCTTAGAACAGTGCCTGGCAAATATGAAATATTCAATATGTGTTAGCTATGTTTTCAAGAAAGATGTATCTAAATGGTGGTATTATAATTCAGCCTCAAGTAATCATGTCTCATGAAAGAGTAGGAGTTTCAGGGATTCCAGGGGGAAAAAAAGTACAGTTCAGGCAGCATCTAGTGAAAAAAGTAGGGAAATGATGATCACTCTGAAGTTAGGCAAATATTGTCAATACTTGCTTCTTTAGAGATATGTAACTTTGAGTTCATCTGTTCTTAAGACTTCTTCATCTGTAAAATAAATACTCTCATACAGGGCTTTTTTTTTTTTTTTTACTAGATGAGAGCGAGATTAATATCAATAATTAGCCAGTGCCTAGTGATAGTAGCCCTTCAAGATATGGCTATGGGACTGTTATTGGTGGTACCCAAGGAGGGATGTGGTACCCACAGGGAAAAGGGAGAGGGTGGCAGAGATCCAGGGCTCAGAACACAGGGCAATCACTGCAGAGCTGAAACGAGGGTTTTGGTCAGCTCCAGCGGCTCCACCAACAGAGACATCATCTAACACAGGTCATTAGTGAAATCTTGCTGGGGACAAAGCACCCAAAATTGGTGTTAAGAGGCGTTGATTCTGGGCCAGCACCAGGGATAGCTCCCAGGAGCCCTTGGAAAAGCAGACCACTTGTTTCTTCTCCCAGTCTTTGCTCAGGTTTTCAGAGGTCAAGTTCCTTCCAACTCTTCTTTTTTTATTATTAATTTTTATTGGGATATGGATGGCTTACAATGTTCTGTTAGTTTCTGCTGTACAGAAAAGTGAATCTTCACTCTTTCTAAGGTCCTTTTTCCATATAGTTTATTACAGAATATCAAAGAGAATTGCTTGTGCTGTACAGTAGGTTCTTTTTAGTTAACTATTTTATATATAGCAGTGTGTATATGTCAATCCCCATCTCCCAATTTATCCACCCTCCCCCTTCCCCCCTGATAACCATGCTTGTTTTCTACATCTGTGACTCTATTTCTGTTTTGTAAATAGGTTCATTTGTACCATTTTTTAAGATTCCATGTATAAGCAATATCACATGATATTTGCTTTTCTGTCTGACATACACGCTCAGTATGACAATCTCTAGGTCTATCCTTGTTGTTGCAAATAGTATTATTTCATTCTTTTTTATGGCAGAGTAATATTCCATTATAATATAATGGTGTATATATATATGTACCACATCTTCTTATCTTCTTTATCCATTTCTCTGTCAATGGGCATTCAGGTTGCTTTCATGCCTTGGCTAATGTAAATAGTGTTGCAGTGAACATTGGGTGCATGTATCTCTTTGAACTTTGACATTTTTCACACTTCTGCTTCTTTTCCCAGTCTCTGCTCAGACTTTTAAAGGTCAGGTTCCTTTCAAGACAGTTTCCAACACTTCTTGATGAAGACCAAGTTGAATCCTTCATCCCCACCCCAGGAGCCTTAGTAATGACAAGATGACCAGGCTGTGGAATGTTTTAGATCGGGAATGAGACAAGTAGCTTTTTCTCTGACTGGATAAGAATAGTTTTTTTAGCATGATCATAATTCTTTCGATTGTTGTATTCCTTCAGGCTGATGAATTCTCAAGTTCAGTGTCACTGTGTTTAGTTTTGTCAAGGTTTGTTTTGAGGTAAGTAATATATCACCAATAATAAAATCATCCAATGCTGAAGTTGGCCAATGACTTACATTTTAAAATAAATAAAACATTTTTGAATTTGAAAAGCAAATCACAGAAAACAGTCTGTATTATGATTTAATTTTAAAAACACAATTCAGAAAAAGAACAATAAAGTAACACATGGCTTAGGAATACATACCTATGTGGTATGAGTATAAAAAGGCAAGAGAATGAATAACACAGAATTCAAGGTAGAAGTCTCTCTGTTTGATGGCAGGCAGATCAAATCAGGGAGGAATTTACTGGTAGTTTCAACTGCACCAGTAATATTTTATTTCCAAAGTTAGGTTATACATTTATTAGATGGAGAAATTTCCAAAATTACTGAAGTTATACCATGTACTGCCTTCTTCCCTTCCTGATCAAGAGTTGAAACTTACTAACCCCAATCACTCCATGTGACTAAGTACTCAGCCATGAAGGTAGAAATCTTTCCACCGACATTCCATCAAGCTAGCTCTAGTGCATCAGTTTGCTCTCAGTAATTCAGTGCTTCACAAAGATTATGCTAAGAGTTGAAAGGCTTGTATTATTTAACTTTATTTATGTATAAGAAAGTCATCAGCACATCAGCCTGAGACTAATGCTCTGGGTGCCTGCAATTTGAGCTTGCTGCCTTTAGAGAGGAATTAACTTCTATTGTTATTATTCAGCAGCTTTGGTAACATAACATTTAGGCGCCATTTAACCAGGTCCAACCATGATTTCTTTTAGAGGTGATCATAGGGCAAAAGGTTTCTCTGCTTTTCTTTTTCTCTTTGTTTTGTTTTCTCCTCAGTTTTGAATGCTGTGTGGCTGTGGCCTTGCCTTTCTTTGCTTTGAAGTTCTTGCCAAATTGATTGGGCTCCCTGCCCAGAGAGATTAGAATTGAGAGGTGAGTAGATAAATTGGTACCCAGTTGTGATCCAAGGGCTTTTTCAGGGACTAGCTTCTCATAAAAGGACAGATGGGTGGATTTTCAATAGAAAGCATCCTGAATTTGAAGAGAGAATGTCTGAGTTCAAGTACAAGCTCCAAATAATAATAGCTGCATAAGACCCTGGTTAAGTCACTTACCTTCTTTTAGTCTCTGTTTATTTCTCTGTAAGCTTGAGAATAATAACAATTGTCATTTTTTTCCTGTAGTATCAAGATCAAGTGAAATAAATAAAAAATGTTTTGTGAATACATACAATATGAATTATTATCCTCAACTTCTCCCCATTCTTATTCCCCTTATCTAATCTCTCATAAAGTTCTGTCAGTTTTACTTCTGAGATAACTTTAGTTTGTGTCCATTTCTCTGCTTTCCTTACAGCCTAATTGAAGCCATCTTTTTCTCCCTTTCTTATCTGTCCTTTCCTCTCCTTATTGTCATGTAACCCATTTCCCTAACTGGAGCCAGACAGACCTTTTAAAGGATGCAACCCTGATTATTATACTCTTCGGCTTACAGCCTTTCACTGGCATCCCATTATTATCATGATGAAGACCAAAACCTGAAGTTGGTCTGGAACTTCTGTGTGATCTGGTCCAAATTACTACTCCTGTTTCATCTGACTCCTTGTTCCTCTTTAGCTTTTGAGTCACAATACCATAACTACATAGAGAAGTGTTTTTTTTTTCTTTTTACCCTAGTGGCTTGAGTATTATATAGTTTGATGCATTATCACACCCTATGCACCACACACCTGAAGTCAGGAAGGCAAGGTTTAAAAAAAATAAAGCATAAAACACAGAAACAGGAAGACGAGAGTATGTTTAGTGGGAACGTTGATGGGTCTCTAAACGTTGTTATTTTATTATTGCTTTATTTTCTAGAATTCAAAAACATTTCAAAGATCATTCATAAGGTAATATATTTGGGGAAGTATTTGAGAGTGAAGTGAAGGCTCACTGATGGATGGGGTTGGGAAACCTTCATAAGCTCACGGATATTGACAGAATGACATTTTACTCTTCCAAGTAGTACTTACTTCTAGGTAATGGGTAGGGAAATTTAGTATGTTGCCTGTCTTTTCTAAAACATTTTTTTATGCTTTGACATGTTGAGTTGGATTGATTCACCTGTGTAATTGAAAAGTATAATTTGGTCTTGGTGTAATTGGTCTTCTCCTGGTATGCTTATCTGACAGGACAGATCAATTATTAGGTTGGTTCTGCTTCTACCTACACACAGATCAGAACACATGTAGATTTTTCTTGGAAGTTCATTTATTAATGATATCCATATATAAACACACATGCAAAGCTTACATTATATCTACCTACTATTTTTTTCTCTCTCTCTGTACATATATGTATGTGTATAAATACATATACATCATTTTCATTCATATTCATTACTCTGTTAATTATTTTAATACATTTCATAAGGGTTTTATGAATATTTTTAATATGTAAATACAGAATAAGAACGAAAAATGGTTAAGATCAGTTTTCTTGTACATACTTAATAATTAATCAGCCAATATGAAAAATGTATGCCTTCTTGTTCAAGTTACATACTCTCCATGAAGTTAAAATTAGCCTTGCTCTCACACATCTCTTCCTCCTCCAATCCATCTATCTTTCAAATTGCCATCAGAGTTGGAAGTTGGCAACTTCCTAAGAAACAAATCTGATGGTGTCACTCTGCTGTTTATGAATCTTCCTGGTTCCCCATTACCTAAAGGAAAAAAAAAAAAACTAATTTATTTGCCATTAAAATTTTACCCAACTTAGTATCTGTTACCATTCTTCCCTTGTACACCTCAAATGTCAGTCACAATGTGCTTTCCAATACTTTCAATGCAAGACATGTCTTGTCAAGACTTGGGAATTTTTATATTTTATTTCCCTTTCCAGGAATATTCTTACCTTCTTTTATATCTAGGAAAATACTATTTATCCATTAAGACAATTAAAAGTATTTTTTTCTGTAAACATTTTCTTGATTAATCAGTGTTACTAGCTCCTTCTTCCCTGGGGTACTAAATATATACTGTAGCTAAAGGACTTGTCAATAATATTATAATAATTTATAAGCCTATTTCTCTCTCTTTGATTATGACTTCCTTGGGTACAGAGAACCTGTTATTACTTAGGACACAATTAAGCTGCTGTAACAAAAAAATAAATTAACAAAAATAAAGTAGTTTAAACAAGATATGTTTTCTCTCATGCATCTGATCTTAAGCAGTTCATGATTGACATGGCACCTCCACAATGTTGGGACACATGCTTTACTCTGTCCAGCCTTCAAATATCACTTCCATCCTGTTATCCAAGAAGTTGATTTAGTTTCTGCAATTACACCTAAGTTTCAGACAGAGGGCTTCCCTGGTAGCTCAGTTGGTAAAGAACCCGCCTGCAGTGCAGGAGACCCTGGTTCCATTCCTGGGTCTGGAAGATCCCCTGGAGATGGGATAGGCTACCCACTCCAGTATTCTTGGGCTTCCCCGGTGGCTTAACTGGTAAAAGATCCTCCTGCAATGCAGGAGACCTGGGTTCGATCCCTGGGTTGGGAAAATCCCTTGGAGAAGGGAAAGGCTACCCACTTCAGTATTGTGGCCTGAAGAATTCCATGGACTGTATAGCCCGTGGGATCGCAAAGAGTTGGGCACGACTGAGCGGCTTTCACTTCACCTCAGACAGAGAATGCAAAGGAGAAAGGTGAAGAGGAGGTTCAAGACCCAGAATTGGACTCCCTATTACTGCCAGTAACATTGGTTTGGAGGCTTGGAGCTGGCATCTTAGATTGACTCTCAACTTCGCCCACTCACACTACTACAAAATCACAAAATAAAGAGCTGGTCAGAAGCTAACTAGCAAAAATTCTTTTTAAATCAGTAAAACTACCCTGACTATTCTAAAGGATCTTTAATAGAAGAGTACACTTTTAAAAGGGAGATTACATCTCAGTTATATTGCACTAAAAGCCTTTCTGTAATATGCCTTCATCTTAAAAGAGACCAATCAGAACAAAATTAAACAAGTTTGGACTGAATCTCCATAATGACACATTAAAAATAATTAAATTTTTAAATATTTTGAAAAAACTAGTAATTTTTTCTTAAATGTAACATAAAAGTATGAGGCAAAATTAATAAGTTACAAAATCATAAATCTTCTTCCTTCTACAGCTATCCAGTTTCCTTCCTTTGGGAACCAGTGTTACCAGTTTCTTATGTATCATTCCAGAATATTCTACACATGTAAAGATGGATGATGGCATGCAGTTTTGCATCTTGCTGTGTTCAAACTTCATTTACTTTGGAGATCTGATAAGGCTTATTTTAAATAAGGAAAGGTATAAATGTCAAATATGGTCTCACTTTTTGTAACAAAATCCTTCTTAAATTCATAGGACAATATTCAAAATATACTACCTATTCTTCAAACAGCCTTGAGGTTTATCTTTCCATCTATTATCACTTCAATTTTTTTTTTTTTTTGGTCTGTGCTCTTGATATGTTCTGCCGGTTCCAAGAGCTTCACAATTTTCTTCTTTCCTCTTTCTGTGTCTTTACCTTGAACTCATACCCCTGGCAGTTTGCATGGGAGGGTGCTCATTTCTCAGGCTTCAGTTTAAATATTGAGTCTTCAGAAAGGCCTTCTAGACCCTTCTTTCTAGAGCTCACTGTTCACCCTGAGCCCCTGCTGTTATTTTTGTGAGCACGTTGGGTATATACTTCATTGTACACATCCAATCTGTAATCGTATTGTTTACTGTCTCAGTGCTCCTCTGAGACATAATCTCTACTGAGGCAGGAATACTGTCTTGTTCACCTTGTATATCCATCTAGCACTTTGCTTGGCACCCGGTAAGGATCGATGAGTGTTTGGTAAGTGAAAAAAACTCAAATGAACAATTAGCAAATTTCTCCTTGAAGCCTGTTAATCAACTAATCTGCCCCACCTTTATTTCATTGAGTGATTCTCAACTGCTTACACACAAAGATATGCAAGCTATAAAATATGTCAAAAAGTTGTGAGAGAAAAGGTAAAGTCTCTTTCCTTTTGTCCTGATAAATAACTACACACATTTCATCTATGAAACCCTTCCACTTCCTTGTGATTTTTCACAGCATCATACATTTTTAAAAGGCTCTATACCCAGTGAATATAAAAGCTATATTTGTGCTTTCCTATAATCTATTGTGTGCAATAACATTATGTCTAATAAACAATGAAGGTATATGCTTTAATTTAAAAAAATATCTTATTGCTAAAAAATGCTAACCATCATTTGAGCCATCAGTTAATTGTAATTGTTTTGCAGGTGGAGAGTTTGAACTATTTCTTTCCTTTCATCCTCCAACAAACATTAATTCGGCACTTGGGTGCTGTGGGCTGCTGTGGGGACATGGTATGTGGGGTGTGGTAAGAATACCTAAAAGAGTAAAGTCACTTTTCTTCTCTGTTGCTCAGATCCATGAAAGGAATTTCAAATCTTCATTTTCCTGCCAAGTTGAGTCAAAAATATTTCTTGCCACATGCAGAGTAACTTGTAAAAGATACTTATTTGAATTATCATTTTAAAATTAGATTCAGTAATACAGGATCAAGGGAGGAAATTTTACAGTTACAGATGAGAAAAAAAGTCACATAAAATGTGAATAATTAGTAATATACCTCTACCTTGCTCTATCATTCCACTTATTTTCCTAAAAGGTACATGAATATATATATCTTAACTATTTGTTTACAAAATGATTTTATAGTATATATATAGTCTGTAGCTATTTTTAACATAATCATCTACTCTGAACATAATTGAATAAATAAGTGAATGTGTTTATTAGGGACATATATTATTACCTCATTTATTGCCATCATTTATTTAACCAATCCTTTTTGTGCATTTTGATTGCTCCTTTTTTTTTTTCAATCTATTATATAAATCACTATGGCAAAGATTTATATGCATAGATCTTTAATTACATCTTAGACTAAGTTTTCTGACAATATAATGACAGAATGATAATAGTTTACAAATGCTTTAAATGTATTTACTCAATGCTTGCTTTATACATTTTTGCTCATCTGATCTTCAGAACAATTCTCTGAGGTAGTTACCCAGAATCCTGATGCATAAAAATGTTAAGATCACATTTGATTCAATGGCCATCAATTGTAGGAAACACCACTATTATATACAATTTAAAAAGAAACCAAATGTTGCCAATTAATTTCTAAGAAATATTTAAATATGCCCACTAGAACTAAATAGAGTCTCCTGAATTGCTCAAGATTAGATAGTTCATAAGTGCAGAGCTGACATTCAAACCTAGGCCAAGTGGCTGCAGAGGTTACACTCTTAGACATATAGCTCTATTTTCTTGCCAGATTGAACTCACATTTATAAGGATTTTAATACAAGACTGCCTTCCAGAAAGGTTGTAGGAATTTGCATTTCCACCAGCAGGGTTAAAAAATTTAAAAACAAAACTTGCTTCTGCAAGTTTTTGCCAATATGGTGGCTATCTTTATACTTTTTATCAATGTGAAAGGTCAAAAAATATAATTTTGTTTGCATCTATTTGACTACTCATGAGGTAAATAGTTTGTCAAATATTTATTTACTAATTGTATTTCCTGGGTGGTTTAACAGTGAAGAATCTACCGGCCAGTGCAGGAGACAGGCTCAACCCCTGAGTCAGAAAAATCCCCTGGAGATGAAAATGGCAACCCATTCCAGTATTCTTGCCTGGGAAAGGAGCCTGGGGTCGTAAAATAGTAGGACACCATTTAGCAATTAAACATCAACAACAATTATATCTCATCATTTAAAAATTGTAGCTATGTATACATTTATTTCTTTGTATATTAAGGATGAAAATGAAAAGTGAAAGCGTTAGTCTCTCTGTCATGTCTGACTCTACCACCCCATGGACTGTAGCCCTCCAGACTCCTCTGTCCATAGAATTCTCCAGGAAAGACTATTAGAATGGGTAGCCATTCCCTTCTCCAGGGGATCTTCCCAACTCAGGGATTAAACTCAGGTCTCTTGCGTTGCAGGCAGATTCTTTACCATTTGAGCCACCCAGGAAACACATATTAAGGATAGTAATGAACAGTTTGTCCATTGTAGATATTTTCTGTCTGTTGTTTTCTTTTTAGCTTTGTTTACAATGTTTTTAATTACAAAGTCAAATCTACCAAAATTTTTCTTCATAATTACTGCTGTTACTGTAACATATCCACATTTAAATATTCTGTTAAATTTTCACAAAAAGCTGTTGAAACACCAGATACCAGTGAGAATACAGTAGAACTGAGACCTGAAGAACATAATTAATTTTTGACTTAAATGAATTATATTTAAATTGCACTCAAAAGTGACAAAACATATACACTCTTTTTTTGAATGCAGATTAAGCATAAAACAAAAATTTCAAAAGCTGAAATAATTCAAAATATGTTTTCTGAACACAGTTAAAGCAAATAAGAAATAAAAAGGAATTGGTAACAAAATTTTTTTTTTTTAATCAAAAGGTCTGCCAATGTTTTTAAATCACCACTATACTTAATAGGTCAAATGAGAAATCATAATAAAATTTTAGAAGATTTTGAACCAATTGTCTTGTAAAGCAATACTCAGAAGAATATTTTGTAGTATTAAATGTCTATATTTAAAAAGGTAAGACTAAAAATCAGTGATCCATGGTACCATATCAAGAAACTAGAGAAATAAATGAAACCCAAAGGAAGTAGAAGTAAGAGCACAATATGGAGCAGAAAAATAAAGTAGAAAAGAAATACACAGAAGAGAAAAATTGAGAAACTGAAAATTTTGTTCCTTGAAATGATTAACGAAATTGATGATCCCAAGAATGACCATTTCTCCTGAGTGTGCATTTTTTAAAAATTTTTATTTGGAGGATAATTGCTTTATGACATATTAGTTTTTGCTGGACAACATGAATCAGCTACATGTATACACATATTCCCTCCCTCTTGAGCCTTCCTCCTGTTCCCCTCATCCCATCCCTCTAGGTCATCACAGACACCTAGTTGAGCTCCCTGTGTTACATAGCAGCTTCCGCCTAGCTATTTATTTTACACATGGTAATGTTTATATTTGGAGAAGGAAATAGCAACCAACTCCAGTATTCTTGCCTGGAAAATTCCATGCACATAGGAACCTGATGGGCTATAGTCCATGGGGTAGCAAAGAGTCAGACACAACTGAGCACTCACACAACATGAAATTATAACATGGTGTCCTAGTAGCATGACAGATGAGCAGCTAACAAAGTGATTGCTTACTAGATATATTGAGTTAAGAAAAAAATAAGCAAAAGGCTGAAATTAATTACTCCAATGGCTATTCATGAATCCTTGTCTAGTTTCCAAACCTGAGTCAATTCTCAAATCCAAAGATTATAGCTATTTACTTAAGTAATCATATACTCTGCTAAGTCACTTTAGTCGTGTCCGACTCTGTGCGGCAGGGGAAGGCAAATGTGTATATCTTTCAAGGGATGTTAGATTATGGGTTCAAATTGTCTCTAGTATCTGGGGACTCATGGTACCAATGTAGCAATATAAACCTCAGTTAGAGTAGGGTCACGTGTGAATCAGGTAACAAATGGAGTTCTCATTCAGGTACAGTTCACAGTAGGAAATTTGGTGCCTATTTCCAACTTCCCAATGCATCATTGAAATAGGCACACTTAGCAACTGTCAAAATTTTCATATTGGTTCTTTGACTCAGGAGTAAGAACTATAGAGTAATATAGAAATATTAGAAATATAGAAATAAATATAGAAATACAGAGTAATAGCAATAGAATAAAAGCTGTTATGGTAGGAAAGGCTGCATAAAAATCACTGTAACTTCTCTAACTCTCCTAGGCAAGAAGGTAAGTCAAAGAAAATATTATACCCTGGGGGAAATGACAGAATTCAATGTTGCCTTCAAAAATGCAAGAATGTTCCTCCTCATCATATTTCCATTTAATTTACCAGTTTGGCTCCTGCAAAAATAAGATGAATCACTTCATATGACAATGAACTACTATCCACTTAATGAATGATTAGCTTTCAGCTTAATCATTTCAGCTACTCTGCTGGATATTCTCTTTACTAAAGAAGAACACAGCCTATGATATGTGGATGGTAAGTAGCAATCATATGAATGTGTTCTTTTTAATACACATCAAGAATTTATCAGAAACAGTTCATATTCACAGAATTTCTTCATGGTCATACCCAAAGGGACTTGGAATGTATTTAAACATTCTACAGAGCAAAACATTTGTCCTTGATGACATTTACATCAACTGGAGAAGTTGAGCAAGAATTGGCAAGTACTCTATACGCTTGCCATCTAGAGTATTTCAAATCTTAAAAGATGATAATGTGAAAGTGCTGCATTCAATATGCCAGCAAATTTAGAAAACTCAACAGTGGCCACAGGACTGGAAAAGGTCAGCTTTCATTCCAATCCCAAAGAAAGGCAATGCCAAAGAATGTCCAAACTACCACACAATTGCACTCATCTCACACGCTAGCAAAGTAATGCTCAAAATTCTCCAAGCTAGGCTTCAACAGTACATGAACCATGAACTTCCAGATGTTCAAGTTGGATTTAGAAAAGGCAGAGGAACCAGAGATCGAATTGCCAATATCCATTGGATCATTGAAAAAGCAAGGGAATTCCAGAAAAGCATTTTCTTCTGCTTTATTGACTACTCCAACCAGTTCACCTTACCTGCCTCCTGAGAATTCTGTATGCAGGAAGCAATAGTTAGAACTGGACATGGAACAATAGACTGGTACCAATTCAGGAAAGGAGTACGTCAAGGCTGTATATTGTCACCCTGCTTATTTAACTTATATGTAGAGTATATCATGCTAAATGCTGGACTGGATAAATCACAAGCTGGAATCAGGATTGTTGGGAGAAATATCAATAACTTCAGGTACGCCTCAGATATGACACCACCCTTATGGCAGAAAGTGAAGAAGAACTAAAGAGCCTCTTGATGAAAGTGAAAGAGGAGAGTGAAAAATTTGGCTTAAAACTCAACATTCAGAAAACTAAGATCATGGCATCTGGTGCCATCACTTCATGGCAAATACATGGGGAAACAATGGAAACAGTGACAGACTTTTTTTTTTCCTGGGGACTCCCAAATCACTGCAGATGGTGATTGCAGCCATGAAATTAAAAGATACTTGTTCCTTGGAAGAAAAGCTATGACCAACCTAGAGAGCATATTAAAAAGCAGAGACATTACTTTGCCAACAAAGGCCTGTCTAGTCAAAGTTATGGTTTTTCCAGTAGTCGTGTATGGATGTTAGAGTTGGACTATAAAGAAAGTTGAGTGCCAAAGAATTGATGCTTTTGAAATGTGGTGTTGAAGAAGACTCTTGAGAGTCCCTTGGACTGCAGAGATCCAATCTGTCCATCCTAAAGAAATCAGTCATGGATATTCATTAGAAGGACTGATGCTGAAACTGAAACTCCAATATTTTGACCACCTGATGCGAAGAACTGACTCGTTGGAAAAGGCCCTGATGCTGGGAAAGATTGAAGGTGGGAGGAGAAATGGTTGACAGAGGATGAGATGGTTGGATGGCATCACTGACTCAGTGGACATGAGTTTGAGTAAACTCCGGGAGTTGGTGATGGACAGGGAAGCCTGGTGTGCTGCAGTCCATGGGGTCACAAGGAGTCAGACACGAAGAGTGACTGAACTGAACTGAACTAGATGATAGGGCTTCCCTGGTGCCTCACATGATAAAGAATCTGCCTGCAATGTGGGAGACCAGAGTTCAATCCCGGGTTGGGAAGATACCCTGGAGGAGGGCATGGAAACCAACTTCAGTGTTCTTGTCTGGAGAATCCCCATGGCAGAAGAGCCTGGCGGGCTACAGTCCAGGGGTTTTGAAGAGTCGAACATGACCGAGTGAACACAACTGAGTGACTAAGCACAGGACAGCACTGGTGTTACACTGCAGTGACTTGTGTGGCTGGGAGAGAAGTGGGTAGTGGAAATCTTGTCAGTGTGTCAAACTGCAGATGGAGCATCTACTGTATGTAATGAGAGAAGTGGCCTGACGTAAGGATACTTATAGACTTATGTGTGTGACTCTTTGCGACCCTATGGACTGTAGCCCACCAGGCTCCCCTCTGCATGGGATTCTCTAGGAAAGAATACAGTAATGAATTGCCATGCCTTTCTTTCTCCAGGGGATCTTCCTGGTCCAGGGATTGTACCCACATCTCACATCTCCTGCAAAGGCAGGCAGGTTCTTGACCACTAGTGCCACCTGGGAAGCAAGAGCAAATAACTTAGCTAGTTAGTCAGGGGCCTTGATGAAGAAGCAAAGAAGTCTGGGAAAACGGTATCCAAGTAGACTTATGGGAATGAGCAAACTGTGTTTTATTTTTTATTACAGCAGAGAGAATCCACTGTGGAAGAGAAACTAACAGCCAAGTAATCAGGATGAAAAGGACAGTTGATGTCAACCCACCAGTCAGGGCCAACCAGAGCAATAGTAGCTGGAATTTGCCCAACTAACCCTCCTCTCATAAATTCCCCCCAAATTTTGACCAGTTAGAAACTATAATTTCATCTTTTAAATCCTACAAATGTGTTAAGTGCATACAAAGTTATGCTCTGATATATATGACATTTATATATGTTCATTCAGGTTATATGCTGAATACAATAGACATGACATGATTATTGAAATGGTCAATCATTTTGTTTACCTTCTTGAGTTTTATTTGCATTTGGAAGGAAAATTTACAGGATTGGCATTAAAAAATCACACAGCTAATTTTCAAATACAGTATGAGGCAACTTTGTAAAATAGAAACATGCATAGAAGATGTTTGAAATAATGATAAAAGAGAGCTTCCAAATAATAAAGTATAATGGAAATGTGAAGCAACTATTTCATTGTCCACTGCATTTCTTTCTGAAAGTGTGAAACTCCTGACCATTAGGCCCTGAAGGGAAATAAAATGATGAGAAAGTTTTATGATACCAGAAAGCATTAATTTGTTTGAAATTTTTAAAATGTATTTCTTAAACATATTCTTTAGGAAGAGGTCATTAAGCTAATTACACAGTGAACGTTAAGCAAACATAATGGAGTTTGTCTTAAATTGCAGATCTAGGAGGGAAAGGATAGAACTAATTTTTACTGACTGAATAATTTGTATTTTTAAGCATGTTTTATAAATGATCCTACAGAGATTTAGAGAGGTTGCAAAATTTTTCCAAGGTTATATAAGTAATATGCTATATGTGTGTCAGTTGATCAGTAGTGTCCAACTTTTTGTGACCCCATGGACTGTAGCCTGCCAGGCTTCTCTGTCTATGGAATTTTCCAGGCAAGAACACTGGAGTGAATTGCCATTCCCTTCTCCAGGGGATCTTCCCGACCCAGGGTCTGTCTTCCAAAGCTCACATGTGTTCTTTCTACTATGTTAGGCTGTAGAATATAGATCATGTTCTTGATAGAACCCTGCTGTATATTTATTCTTTATTAAAAAGGGCATCCTTAATTTAAATTTTATAATATAACAAAGACTTTATGTATTTTGAGCTAATGTAGACTAAGTATAACATCCTTTTGATCTAAGTTGATGTAGGTGGAACTATATGAAATTGTCAATATCAATCATTTCTGATGCACATAAATGGTTATACTATGTTTCCTGTTAATAGAAGGACAGAACTCTGAGAAAGGAGAAAAGTAATCCCTAATAGCCAGACTTAATATTTGTACCTTGAGGTTGCTAGGAGATGGCCTGGCTCTTACAGTTGGGTTACAGAATATAAACTACCTTAAAGATTACCATCATCAGACAAGGTTGCTCAGTGAACATGGTGACTTGAGACAAAAAGAAGTCCTCTTTTGTATTTGTATACCAAGTCACCACGCAAACCTCAAAGATTGCCAAATATCCCCCTCTACTAACAAACAGGACAGAATGTTGCTTCTTTACTAACCACAGCTTCATTCCTGCTTTATTCCTCTCCCTTCTTGATAAAAATTATTAAGATACTTAATCACAGTAATGTCCCCTTTCTGAGAGCATCCAATTGAGAACTAACTCTGCTTCCTTGAACAGTCCCCCAAAACCACCTGATGTGAGCTCAAACCCTTGAGTCCTTTCCAACTCATTCTTACAGAGATATCCCACAGTTCCCTCTGATATGTTCTCTTGTTCAGATGCAAGAATACATCTAACTTTGTTTGACTTGCTTGTGTTGTTGGCAGCCTTTGGTTGCTGGATGTTGTCAGAAGCAAAGGTTCTTGAGATTTGCCACCTAGGGCCAGGTGTCTGATTAAGCAATAGGTGTGTGTTTGAACACCTCTCTGTTCCTGATGATTTCACCTTGATTGCTGGTCATCATTAGCCCAGAGAATCTGGGAAAGTTGCTTTCTCAAGTAAGCTGCAGGAAGTCCTGGAGTGCTGCAGTCTGTGGGGTCACAGAGAGTTGGGCACAACTTAGCGACTGAACAACAACAAATAAGCTATTTCTATCACACTTCTGCTGGAGGTGTGTGTGTGTGTCCTTAGTCACTCAGTCACGTTCTATTCTTTGTGACCCCATGGACTGTAGCCCACTAGTCTCTGTCCATGGTGATTCTCCAGGCAAGCATACTTGATTGGGTTGCCATGCCCTCCTCCAGGGGATCTCCCAACCCAGGGATAGAGCTCAGGTCTCCCACATTGCAGGCAGATTCTTTACCATCTGAGCCGCCAGGGAAGCTCTCTGCTGGGTATAGATTAGGTCAAAGCTGACCCCTTTGATAAATACCTTAAATCATCATGCATCAGGATTGAATACAGAGAGATCCTATACCTTAAAACAAGGTAGAGAGGTTCAAGATGACATTCAGTGCTAAAATTAGGGCACCTGAAATATTTAAGATGAGGCCGAGGCTCACCCCACCTCCATAATATAGGCTGTGGTTATATATATGGACAGAGCCCGAACTGAGGAAGTATGATTTTCTTATCTATAGGGACACATATATAAATGGAATATTGATATACTACCTTAAAAAGTATGGGGTATTTTATTTTGGCTTACAAAGAATTTAAAGATGGATATTATGAATGAGTCATTTGACTATAAGATTATTTTATTTTGGAATATTTAAAGCATTGGATTTGCAATTTATGTCTTCAATGACTGAGAAAGCAGTGATTTCTTATGACTTCTTTAGCACCTGATGATAATTCAGAATATTCTAAAATGAGGACCTTATTTTTTATAAGTTATTATAAAACATCTCAAACATACTGCGGAAGTAGGAAGAATGGCATATTGAACCCCTTAAAATTGGTGGCTGTCACTCAGCTTCAGTATTTTGCCATCTTGTTTTATCTATTCTCCCATCCTTTTCCCCCTCTTTGATGAAGTAATTAAATGCAAATGCAAGGCATAAATTTAGCACTTTACTTCTAAGGTGGACTATGTGAAGATGTCTGAAGATAATTAGCTAAATGTCTCCATATATGTTTAAATTGCCTATTGCTATATGTTACTATTAATAAAACAGTTTCATCAGTCTAGAAAAGGCTTTTATATTCTTCCTTGTGCCTCTCTGTTAGGGCAGGTGGGAAGATAGTCAAGTTGCATGTTTGTGTTGTGTGTTAGTCGCTCAGTCATGTCTGACTCTTTCGACCCCATGGAGTGTCAGGCTCTTCTGTCCCTGGGATTCTCCAGACAAGAATACTGGAGTGGGTTGCCATTCCCTTCTCCAGGGGATCTTCCTGACCCAGGGATTGAACATTGGAGGCAGATTCTTTACCATCTGAGCCACCAGGGAAGCCCAGGCAAGTTATTTAGGTACAAACTTTAGAAGGTAATGATACCATTTTTCTGATTTTTATTATATCTTAATTTAGAAAAAAAGCTTGTTTCTTATCTGGGCCAGTAGCAATATGACACAGGATTTGCAGAAAAAAAATAAAACTCTTGAATTGATTCCCTAATATATAGCTTGGCCCCATAGATATTATCAGATTAAATAATCAAAGCCTGATGATAGATCAATAATCAGTGAATCACAATCTCTTCTTTTCCTAAAAATTGTACATGTTCATTTAAAATTATTTGGTAAATAAATAATTTTTTTTAGTTTATTCAAGCAGTTTATATATAGGCTTTTTGGAGTATTTCCATTCATGAGAAAATCTACTTTGGGCAACGTCTTTAAAATTTCACTACACAAATTCTCTCATCCTCCCACCCCTTGATGACATTTCCAATTCATTGATTGTGCTTTTCTATCCCTCAGTATTTCTCTCTTTTAACTGACTTTTATAATCTTCTCACCTAACCACCTTCAGCTCTGAACTTAAAGCTGCAATGGGGCAGAGAATTTGTAGATTGTGTCTATATCCTATTCTATTATTTCAGTAATAATCATAAAATAAAATAAATAATAATGATAATCAGAATAAAAGCAAACAAGAGAAAGTAACAGAGCCACTAAGGAAGCCACCGGGGCTTTCTTGGTGGCTCAGAGGATAAACAATCTGCTGCAATACGGAAGACCTGGGTTCAATCTCTGGGTCTGGAAGATCCCTGGAGAAGGAAATGGCAACCCTCGCTAGTATTCTTGCCTGGGAAATTACATCGACAGAGCCTGGAGGGGCTACAATCCACGGGGTAGCAAAGAGTTGGACAAGACTGAGCGATCAACACCTTCACTTTGCAGAACCTGCCATGCTTCTGGGGTAGAAGATGAAATCTAACACTCCCACCAGGCATTTCATACCATTTGAGCATTCTACCTTAACCTTTATTCTTTAAGAAACAAAAAACAGCACAATGTCTGATCACAAGCCATTTGCAAAACAAAAGTTTATCTAGATAAACAGGTCTTTTGCTTCAAGCACGACTGGTCTCTTTTAGAAACTAGCAGTAAATAATCCTATGGCAAGGCTTCCCTGGTGGCTCAATGGTAAAGAATCTGCTTGCAATGCAGGAGTCTCAGGAGATGCAGGTTTGATTCCTGAATCTGGAAGATTCCCTGGAGGAGGGAATGGCAACCCACTTCAGTATTCTTTCCTGGAGAATCCTATGGACAGAGGAGCCTGGTGGGCTACAGTCCATAGGTTTGCAAAGAATCTGACATGACTGAATGACTTGGCATGCATGCATGCAATTCTATGGTAACCCTTAAAATGGAGACAATGACTTTACCACAAAAGAATGTTCATAACAAAAAGCACAATAAAATTGACAAGTCATGAAAAATAATTGACATATATTTTAATTATCATTCAAGTCCAGAAGACAATAATAGAATTCTTCCTTTTCTTAGTTCTCAAGTTACGTGCTAGGTACATGACATTCCAGGCAGTCACATTCACCCTAGAAAGTGATGGTGACCCCCAAAATGTATGTGCCTCTCAAGAAAATCTCTAAAGACCAGCTCAATGCCCACTGTGAGGAACCTGCAAATTCTCAGTATGGTCTACATTAGAGGATGTCAGTTATTAGTTAAAGTTACTTGTAAAGAACAGGCTTAGCTAATTAGGTTAAATGTATTCTAAGATAAGCTTTCACTAAAGGAAAGGTTTCATCCTAGATCTTCACATGGTTGTTTTAATATCCCATCAATTTGTTTAGGTATATAGAGGAAGAATAAGATGTGTGATGACTGTCACATTGCTTTTTGAAAAATGAAAGGATTTATTGAACGTTAATTTTGCCTTGAATTTCCTCTGGACAAAGGGATATATACTCACTGATTATTAATATTTTCTATTATTCTCTTCCACATAAGACAATCATTTATTTTCACATGCAAGGTGATTAGTGACCATTTCTTTTAAAGTTACTTTGGAAGCCCAGGTGGCTCAGAGGTAAAGAATCGGCCTGCAATGAAGGAGACGCAGGAGACATGGGTTCTATTCCCGGGCTGGGAAAATCCCCTGGAGAAGGAAATGGCAACCTACTCCAGTATTCTTGCCTGGAGAATCCCATGGACAGAGGAGCCTGCTGTGCTGGAGTCCATGGGGTTGCAAAGAATCAGACATAATTGAGCATGCATGCATGCATGGATACTAGTTATAGTCCTCATGGCCTCTAGTGAAAATTTCTAACAGGTTAAGGAAAGAATTTTGCAAGTTTTGGATTCAGTTTAATTTAGGCTCATGATTTTTAAGTAAAGTATAAACCACTATTTTAAGAGGTCAAAAATTACAGAATTTTTCTTTTTAAGAAAAAATGAATAAAATTATAATTATAATGTTAGAGGAAAATTTATATCTTGTTGAGTCCCTAAAGGAAGGAAGTTGATAGTTGGTAATCTCAAAATTAAACAAATGAGCTTGGAGCACAGCACTGTAGAAGTGGGTTAGATATAAAGACTAATATTATATTCCCATACTTGTTTTGATAGTGAATGAATGAGCTAAAGTTTTCTGGAAAAGGAGGTATTAATAACCCTGTTTTGGTTAAGACTTCTTAGGAATTTGAAATAGTATGTGTAATATTTTGTGCATTCAGTAAAATGTGGTCTGCTATTAGTACTAGTTTTTGAAATATCGAAATGAGGAAAATGACAATCAAGTGAAAGTCTTCTTCATTTATTCTTTGAGGTATATTAGAGGAGGTGAGATTAACTGCCTAAATATTGTGCATATAATCTACTAATAACAAATGTTATTTATTGAAGTTATTTTATTTATCTTAATAAATATTTAATATTTAAAATATATATTAATTTATTTTATTTTTCTGCTAATTTGCAGTTTGTATGTGTATATTAGTGGATTGGGACCATGGTGGGCATTGATACTAGTATATTATTCTATGTTCATGTTTGTTTATTATTTCTTGCCTACCCTTGGAACAATTTCATGGTTACAAAACATACCTATGTAAAAAGTTAAAATCATGCTTTTGTTGATATTTAAAGCAATAAATATTAGTGTAAAACTCATGTAAGTAAAGAATTTTTGATAACTCATTTATACAATACACCAAAAATGATAGAATAAAGAGGGGGAAACACTTCTTCTAGCTTAATGGAACCAATATTTTATATCTATTAGGAAGTATAGATGAAGTTTGTAAGAAGTCATATTTGACATTTTTATTGTGATAGCATAATTTTATTTACATAGGCATTGTACTACTTTTCTACATCTAAAATAAATTCACATTTTCTGTAGATTTACTAATCGACTTGCTGATGAGTGAAAAAATTATGTGGTTTCAAAATAAGAAATTACTTCTTCAAAATATTTTATTTTTTTATAAAACAAGAAGATGATCTGATATTCATGCATATCAGCCTGAAGATGTACTTATTTTGTCACCAACATAGGACTAAGCAATTTTTAAAATTAATACATGTTCAAAGTCTAGAACTTAATTTTCTATACACTGGAAAGTGCTGATTTTAGAAGGTATTTAATACCTTTGACACATTAAGGCAATTTTGTCCATAACTTTAAGCTTCAGGTCTCTTGATTATTAGTCTCTCCCATAGATTAAAAATACATGAGTTCCAAGAATGAAAACACATGAAAATTATCTCCTTTTTCCCTGCAACCTTGGCAATTTTAGGTGAACTCTCTTAACATTTGGTTGGTTTCCAGTAAAAATCAAAAGGAGGCAGACTAGCATAGTTGGCTGCCTGATCTTTATGAAGCACCTTAAAGGGTCTTGAAGGGCTTCCCTGTTAGCTCAGCTGGTAAAGAATCCTCCTACAATGCAGGAGACCCCAGTTTGATTCCTGGTTTGGGCAAATCCCCTGGAGAAGGGATAGGCTGCCTACTCCAGTATTCTTGGGCTTCCCTGGTGGCTCAGCTGGTAAAGAATCCACCTGCAATGTGGGAGACCTGGGTTCGATCCCTAGGTTGGGAAGATGCCCTGTAGAAGGGAACAGCTACCCACTTCAGTACTGTGGCCTGAAGAATTCCATGGACCATATAGTCCGTGGGTGGCAAAGAATTGGACATGACTGAGTGGCTTTCACTTTCACTTTGAATAGTCTGAGATTTCACTCTGCTTGCAAACTAATAAAAAGCCTGCCACAGTTTTATGCATGCGGGCAGAAGACCTGAGTCTCCTGGGTTAGAGACAAATGAGTTTATTATTAGCAGCAGTCACAGTGGTCAGACTCACAGTCTAAGTCAGTTCTGCGAGCCCTGATTCCCAGTGTCAAGTGGCGCCTGACCATACAGTGGGTTATGTTACAAGAGAGGAGCATGGTCTTGGGGAACCCAGACCTTTTGCAATGAGCAGTAAACCTGCCTAATCTTTGTTTATTTAATAAACTATGTTTATTACAATGGACAGTAGGCAGAGCAGCCCTTTCCTGCTGGGAGAGACACTGTGCGTGTGAGTGCTTTCGTCACTAAGTCATATCTGACTCTTTGAGACCCCATGGATAGTAGCCCCAGTAGATTATTAAGCTAATTTTAAACCACATGGCAAGAAGCATTTTTGGAAAGTGATAAGTAAATTAATGCACTTAGAAAAAGGAGCAAGTAAGGTTGAAGACCACAAAATCTGAATTTGAAGGTACTCAGTGTTTATATGTCCTATTTCTCTTTTTCTGCCACATCAGACTTGCCTTGCTGATGGTGTGGTTGAAAAGACCAGAGTTGAGATTCTAGTAAGATAACTTGCAGACAGAGGCTGCCCTAGACCAATCACAAACACTTCCTCTATCAGAGATTGAAGGACAAGCCTGTATGGTCAGGTATACATCACCAGTTAGTTTGGTGAGCCTCCATAAATTGTACATGTTTCTTGGTCTGGAGTAACATGGGCTCAGAATGGGTTTCATTAATGGGTGGTTCAATTAAATCTTGATTATTAGTGATTAATTATTAGTATTATGGAGAAGGAAATGACAACCCATTTTAGTATTTTTTGCTTGGTAAATCCCTTAGACATAGGAATCTGGTGGGTTACATTCCGGGGGTCCCAGTCAAACATGACTTAGTGACTGAGCATGCACACATTACTACTGGCTTATCCTCTACATTGTAGTGCCTCTGGCATATTTTGTCTCAGGTGCCTCAGGAATATTCAGTATCTCATGATGCTTCCTTGCCTTTCTATATTTAACACATACATGCTTTACTTGCTATTTATTTTATGCTTTACACATTGCTACCTTGTATTTAATACATTCTGCCAATTCTTCCTGGGTTTTACAAACTTTTGGTTTAGAAGCTAATGTTTAGTTATCATATCTTTAAAAGTTGTGCACATGTTTTATATATGACATTTAAATTGTGATATTACTTGTATATCACAGTGTGTCGCTCAAGATTCTTATTCTTTACAGTTAGGAAATCAGGTAGGTAGAAGTCAGCAGGGTAGTTTCAGTAGGGCAGTGAGGAATTATATTGAATTACCCTAAATAGAGAATGGGAAGTAAGAAAGTTTGAGAAAAGAAATGAATTTGCATTGGAGCTGGAAAGTAGAAAAGGTTTAAATATTTACAGAGAGATCCTCAGGAAAGTCCCTATATAAGCAAATACTATATTGTGTAGACAATTCTGCTTTCCCCCCATTTGAAGCTCCTTCACATTGAGGATACACGTATCTCTAACTAGGCTTCGATAGATAGGCTATAACCTAAAATTCCCCCACTCCTGGACTTCCTTTGTTGCTACAGTGCCAGTCAACCCTAACCTGTTCTCTTTCTCTCTGTCCTTAGGCTTTTCTCCAAAGATATAAGGTCAATCTAATTCAATTTAACTGATTTGACCTGTTGGTGTTTATTGATTGCTTGGCTACTGATTAAGCACTTCACCATCCTACCTGCTCTATTTCTTAATCATCTGTGGCTTCTTCTTCTCTTTGAGTTGGAAAGAATCACTTTCTGGCTGTTCAGGTCTCTAGGTCAGTAGGGAGACCCCCTCCTTTGATGGAACCGTGTGTGAACATAGTTGTTCAGCTGCCTTTATGAAGGGAACCCCAGTTCACCATTTTCCATGTATGGATCTTGCAGAGATATCCTGTCTGTGGTGTCAAGTTGAAACTGATTTCAGTGTATTACTTACTGGCCAAGGAAAGATAAAGCTTTGCTAAAGGCATTCAATGATAGCCTCAATTTTATTTTGTGGAGGGGGACAAATCTAAACATCCTGCTGAACCATAGCACCATTTCTTCACTTTTAATTTAGATGAGGATATTTATCCATTTTCTGCTTGAGATTATACACATTTATTGAAATTCTATGGCTTCAGCTCTTCTAGATCTGTGGAGGGGAAGGGTACGTCTCATCTCTGACAGGCAGAAGGGCCAAGTGGGGAAATTGCTTCCTGTGTGCATGAGAAACAAAAGTTTGGCCCATCTTCTAATCCATCCTTGCTGTGGAAGTTACTATGACTCAAGGGTGCTGTGTGTATGTTAGTTGCTATTTGTGTCTGACTCATTGTGACCCCATGGATTATAGTCCTGTAGGCTCCTCTTTCCATGGGATTTCCCAGGCAGGAATACTGGAGTGAGTTGCCATTTCCTTCTCCAGGGGATCTTCCTGACCCAGGGATTGAACCCATGTCTCCTGCATTGCAGGCAATTTCTTTACCATCTGAGGCACTAGGGAAGTGTCACTCAAGCATGCTATTGAACTGCAACTTTTAAACCACATCTAAAGCGGAGTGATTAATACTACTGTGACGAGTTATTAATGTATGCAGAACACTGAGTCTAGTGTTTGTGTGCTTCAGGAAAAATAATTAGTCTCACTAATATTATCTCTCCAGGAGCCACTGAAATGGTATCTGCCACAGACAATTCAGAGAGAGACGGCTCATGTATCTCATTATCCCTATGTGTGTGTGTGTGTGTGTGTGTGTGTGTGTGTGTGTTCAGTTGCTCAGATATATCCAATTCTTTGTGACCACATGGGCTATAGCCCACCAGGCTTCTCTGTCCATGGAATTTTCCATGCCAAGAATACTGGAGTGGGTTGCCGTTTCCTTTTCCAGGGGATCTTCCTGACCCAGGGATCCAATCTGTGTCTCTTGGGTCTCCAGCACTGGCAGGTTGATTCTTTACCGCTGTGCCATCTGGGAAGCCCTCATTATCTCTATGATCTACCCTAAATATACATTCCCATTTTGATTACTCTGTATAAAAATAATAAAAAAACCTAACTTGCTCCCCTCCCAATTAAATTGAATTAATTAATTCATTCATTCACTTGCTCATTGAGTAGACACTAACATTTTAGTAAGTTTCAGGCTAGCTGGCAGTAGGGGAGGATGTCAGGAGCCTTTACAGATTCAGGGAGCATAGTAACCTCCGGGTTTATCTTGAACACTCAGCTCAGAAGTTTCCAACTCCTTAGGAAAGATTTCCGAAACTCCCCACTCCCTCACCCTCCAGTTTATTGTTTCTTCCTCATTGTTATTCCTACACTTTGTTCTCTGGCACTGTCCCACTGTGTTACCTTAATGGTTTAGATGCCTGTCTGTCCACTCACTTAATGAGCCCTCAGACCCTGTCCTTGACCCCTGGGAAGATGCTCACTAAGTGAGTGAAAGAACTCATAAATAAATGGCTTCCTGAATAGTTTAATTCATGACAATAGGGAGGACCAGAATGTGAATGAAACTGTAGCCCAGTTTCAGTAGAGCCGGGGAACCTGACATCCTTACAATCAAAGGGATAGCTGGAAGGCAGGTATGCATGCTTTTAGGTGTTATCTAGAATGGCTATTTCCTAGGGGGCAAGAACAAAAGGAGGGGCCTTGAGGGGACTGGGCTGGTTAAAAGCCCTTTCTTCCTCCACGCCATCCCCAATCACCCAGCTCTCTCCAGCTGAAGGGAATCAAACTCAGAGCATCCTTGCTAAGTAGGTGAGTGATCTGGTGACTGTAGCAGAGGAAAACCCACAGCCTGCCAAGCAAAGCAGGCTATTGGCAAGTGTGCTATTGGTGGTGGAGGAATCCTAGTCGGTTAAAGAAAAGCTGCCCCAGGAGATCCAGTTAGTGAAAAGGTTATCACAGGCCTCAAAGCTTCAGGTACAAAATAATCTAACTTCTTCCTGGATTAGAATAATTCAATAATCCTTTAGGATGAAACTAGGGGTAGCAATGGCTAGAAAGAGAAAGGAGCAGCTTTAAGAGATTATGGAGGAATCAATAGTAGGAAAGCTATATTTTATTGAGCATCTACTGTGCTCCAGGCTACATGCTTTTATCAGCTTTTAATCTTAAATTTGAACTCTGTAACATAGGGTGTCCTTGTGTCCATTTAAGAAGTGAAAATGGGATCTCTGAGGAATTAAACAACCTGCCTACTTTCCCAGAGGTTATGAGCCACAGAGGGGAGGCTCAACTTAGGGTCAGTCTGATGCCTAAGTCCTGGTTCTTAAGACACTTTACATCTCCCTCCTCATACGTGGTGTACGGAGACCAGTATTGAAGATCACACCACAATTTGAGTCCTTATAGCTAAATATGATGGAATTTTAAGAGCTCTGGTAGGACAACTGGAAAGGAAAATTTGAATATAGATGGTTACTTTGGACTAGTATATATATATTTTAACATAAGTCTCTAGCATACTATCAGTTGTTGGTGTTCAGTCACCCAGTCGTGTCTGACTCTTTGCAATCCTATGGACTGCAGCATGCCAGGTCTCCCTGTCCCTCACCATCTCCCAGAGTTTGCCCAAATTCATGTTCACTGCATTGGCGATGCCATCCAGCCATCTCATCCTCTGACCCCCTCTTCTCCTTCTGCCCTCAATCTTTCCCAGCATTAGGGAGTTTTCCAATGAGTCATCTGTTGGCATCAGATGACCAAAATACTGGAGTTTCAGCTTCAGGATCAATCCTTTAAATGAGTATTCAGGGTTGATTTCTCTTAAGATTGACTTGTTTGATCTTGTTGTCCAAGGGAATTTCAGAAGTCTTCTCCAGCCTCACAGTTTAAAGTCATCAATTCTTCGGCGCTCCACTTTCTTTACGGTCCTGCTCTCAGGGAAAACTATAGCCTTGACTACGTGGACCTTTGTCAGCAGAGTAATGTTTCTGCTTTTCAACACACTGTCTAGGTTTGTCATCGCTTTCCTGCCAAGAAGCAATCCTCTTCTGATTTCATGGCTGCAAGTCACCATCCACAGTGATTTTGGAGCCCCCAAAGAGGAAATCTGTCACTGCTGCCACCTTTTTCCCTTCTACTTGCCATGCAGTAATGGGATTATTGTCATGATCTTAGTTGTTTTTTCAGTCTTAAGCCGGCTCTTTCACCGGAGGAGGGAATGGCAAACCACCCCAGTATATTTGCCATGAGAACCTCATGAACTGTATAAAAAGCCTAAAATATATTATCAGTAGACCCTGATAAATAATAAATAAATAATGGGAATAACTTATGATTTAGTTCACTTACCAGTATAATGGAGATATTACATTCCTCATGTCAACTGAAAATTGACATTTGTGATCTACCTTTACAAGGATTAAATCATGTACTTCAGTACTCCCTGAAAGGAGTTCAGCGTGGAGAGCAGAAATGAGGCACTCTGTGCTCAGGCAAAAACTGGCAAGACAGGTCTTCAGATGGTTAAATATTGTCAGGAGCCAATTTCATGAGCCCAATTCTTCAATCTCCCCATAACTATAAAGCAGTAAAATCCTTCATGGTGACGACTGTT
Organism: Cervus elaphus; assembly: GCF_910594005.1. NCBI lineage: Eukaryota > Metazoa > Chordata > Mammalia > Artiodactyla > Cervidae > Cervus > Cervus elaphus. The sequence goes on along the minus strand of NC_057835.1, from coordinate 42,612,634 downwards.
CCTCATGACTGGCAAAACTTCATAAGACTAGCAGAAATCTTCCAGAAAAATAAATGCTTGATTGTATATACTCCTCCTCCACCAAAATCACATATATACTGACCTTTCCCCCATTGGCTCTTTGGAGCAGCTTCTCAGAGCTATCTGAGATGTTGTCTCCCAGGCTGCAGTCCTCAGTTTGCCCCAAATAAAACTTAGCTCACAACTCTCACATTGTGCAATTAAAAAAAAAAATGCATTTATCTTTGCAACTGGCTGTGCCAGGTCTTTCTTAGTTGTGTCACACAGCATCTTCATTGCAGCACATGGACTTCTCTCTAGCTGTGGCACACAGGCTGAGCTGCCTTATGGCATGTGGGATCTTAGTTCCCTGACCAGAGATCGAACCTGCGTCCCCTGCATTGCAAGGCAGATTCCTAACCTCTGGACCACCGGGGAGGACTCTGTGCAATTTTCATTAAGTCGGCCTAAGCTTGCTGTGAGGATGAAGCCTGGCATACCATAAGAATTCAATGAACATTATTATTATTATTCATTTTAAAACAAATTTTTGTTTGTTTATTTAGTTTTGACTGCTCGGAGTCTTCCTTGCTCCTGGCTGGCTTTATCTAGTTGTGGCAATTGAAGTCTACTTTTCATTGTGGGGTGTGGGCTGCTCTTCATGGTGGCTTCTCTTGTTGGAAAGCACAGGCTCGAAAGCACTCAGGCTTCAGTAGTTGTAGAATGTGAGCTCAGTACTTGTGGGGCATGGTCTTAGTTGCTCCACATCAGTTGGCTTTGTTTTGGGCTAAGATTCGAACCCGTGACCCCTGCGTTAGCAGGCAGATTCTTAACCACTGGACCACTAGGCACTTGTTTCTAATTATGTGTATTTGGTTAAGAAAGTAACACTATATTTACTGCTGGGAATGTATGTATATGCCTTTGTTTTTCAGTTGTTTGACAAATTTTCTGTATTTGATTGAGAATAATTTTCTTCTACCCTTAGAGGAAAATGGTCTGTTAATGATAGTAATATACCAATAAGTTATTCTTAATTGAGCCCTATATGTCAAATTCTCTGGAAGCATCTTACATATTATCCCCTTGATTAAGTCTATAAATATATGTAAATCATGTATTCATATTTATTCAATCATTTATTTAACACTGGAAGCAGATTTCAAACATACTTCTTGTCACTAACATGTAGTTGATGGATGAGTTTCAGATGACAATGAACTTTTAAAAGTTGAATATCTAAAAAATTTTTTAAAGATGAACTTTTAAAAATTCTAGATAGTGTGTGAGTGTCAATGTGTATTTCATCAGATTTCCAGTGGAGTCTATTATCCACTGCCCCTCATCCAAATGATTAAAAATTGCTGTTCTGTAAGTACCGATTCAAATCCTTTTTGGAAAGGAGCAGAGTTCATTAAATGCACTAACATGTTTCTTCCATATTTAAGTCAGACCTGAGTCATTAACCAATTCCCAGTGGGAAGTTTATAGCATATGTTTAATTATGATAGGATTCTAAAGTCAATCCAGGGGCTGATAAGGTTCTGTTCTTTTTCCAAATCCCAAACCACAATCCTTGGTGTTTCAAAACAAGGGCTCTTGTGCAATCCTTGGAATGATTTCATACCTTGGTGGCTCAGTCAGTAAAGAATCTGCCTGAAAGCTGGAGGGTTCAATCCCTGAGTCAGGAAGATTCCCCAGAGGAGGACATGGCAACCCACTCCAGTATTCTTGCCTGGTGAATCCCATGGACAGAGGAGCCTGGTGGGCTACAGCCCATGGGGTCACAGAGTTATACATGACTTAGTGACTAAACAACAGCAAAAATAAATGGACTGAGTGGGAAAGACAAGAGACTGGAGTCCATGAATTATGTACTTCCAGTTGTGCTGTTTTGGCCATTAACAACCTTAGTGTATGTCTGGGATTCAGCTGATTTTATTTTCAGGAGATAAAATACACCAAATCATTCACCGCACAGGCACCTTTAATGAGTTGGGATAATTTCGCCTGTTAGCTTACGTGTGAAAATCAATAGAAAATCTTATGCTTTAGCTTTCAGTCACATCTGGACACATTGGAAGTTGGAATGCAAAGTTTATTTGTGGTTTTATCATATATAATAAAGATCCTGTAATGGTATTTTTGCTGTCCCCTTTGCTAGAACTGAAAAATTTTAATAGGATCTAAAATATCCCGTGCTTGATCTATTATTGTCAAAGAACAATCAAGATGCTATGTTTAAAATTGACTTTAAAGCAGAATAACAATGCATTTGCTAAGCAATATTGAAGGAAATTCAAACTTCTCAGTAGTTTCTAGTAAAATAGTTGTTAGACTGTACAAGTACAAGCTTAAAACTTAAAGCATAGGGATAGCAGGGAGAATGCTTGAGTTTTTTCACTTTTCAGGCAAAGTAACATAAATCTTTGAATCTGGTTACCTTTAGACATGATCTCCTTAAAAAACAATAATATATGCCTACACGTGATTTTAATTTAAAACTATATGTTCACTAATTTCATGTAACACATGAATTTCCAACTATTTTATGCTACTAAGCATTTGTTAGCAGAATTCATAAAGCACCTATCTGTTATAAGTATTTATTAGAAACATGATTCAGTCAATAGTAAATATCAATACATATTTTAAAAAATTGAGGGAATTTATATTATGCTGTATTGGTAGAAAGAATCTAGAGATTAAAGATGCTTGAATTGATTACATTTTATTGTTCACACATTGTCTAAGTGACACATAATAGACAGACTCTTGACTTTCAGCTGCTCATCAGCTTTTTTTCCTCGAATTTTACAGGTTATGTAATGTTTGATATTTAGATTGCTCATTTTATGTAAGACTACGGTTAGCGATAGGTTAATAAAAATATGGTAGCCCAACCGCATACAGTAAGTTTTGAATCTTATAACGACATGTAAAAGTGCACCCTGCTAGGAACTCTACTATTCATGCTGAGGTTTAAACACTGGAATCGGGTTCCCAGTGGATTTTCACTTTCACAAGTACTTAATGCAGCTTTAGGTGTCTCAGGGGCAAACTGAACTGGCCACTGAATATCCTTTTTAAGGGGAGTTAACAATGGCTTAGTTCTACCTCTCTTGAAATACAGGATTCATGTTTTTCTCTCTTAAAATTTAGTGTTCCTAGAGGCAGTTGGGAACATTAGAGAATGAGACTGTATTTATCCATCCCAAGCTAGGTACAATGTAGGTGAGTGTAATCCAGTATTCCCTGCAGTGCTTTGTCAAAGCTTTTTTAACCCTACGCTGAAAGGAAAACCACTTCAGAGTGAGGTTACAATGGAAACTCCAAACCTATTAAAAACTTGGGCCTTTACATTGGTGTAGGCTTTTGATTATAAAAAATTTCTATGTACTTTTGAGGATGTGCACCTCTGTACTAGAGGTTATATTGTGAACCCTGGACTTGTTACAGGTGCAGCCAATTCTAGGATTAGAACTCAGACCTTAGATCCTTTCTTTTTTGAAAGTACTGTGATTTTATTTTGGGCTAGAAGAGTTATGGGGCAAACCAACTCAAGTTAAGCTCATGGAGTACACGTATAAATGGCACAGAACTTCCATAAAATGTAGAAAAGATCTAAAGTATCTCATACTAAATCACATGCACATGCATGTATATGCATAAACAGATTGTACAGAAGATATCATGGTAGAAATATGGTTTGATAATTTGGAGATTAAAAAGCCCACTTAGAATATATTAAGGAAAACCTAGGGTAACAAAAAACTACAAATCTCAATGAATTTTAACAAATACTGTTTAGTTCTTTCTCACAGGAGCCCTGGAGAGCTGCAAGAAACAGTCTTCCATTCTTAGTAATCCAAGTTACTTAACATCTCAACATAAAAGTTTTCTCCTTTATTTCCATGGCAAGGGAAGAAATAGCTTACAGTCTCACGTGGCTAGATAAATACATTTATTTGGAAATGACACATCACTTCCACTCATGTTTCACTGGCCAAACAGCATCACTGGGGGTGAGGAATTAAAATGACCACCCCTTCCATCCCCACCATAAACTGAAGGAGGAAAACAAGAAATACACGTGAGTCACCCAAAAGGCTACCACATAGGAGATGATAGAGTTGTAGTTGGGAAATCCATGAACTCTTTAACTACCTTGAATAGGTATTGCTGAATTAATAAATATACCAAATTTTGATTAAAGGGGATTTTCAGAAATTATTCTCAATGATTTCTCTATAAAAATCAATGACATTTTTGTAAAAACCACACAAATATGCATATTTATAAAGTGCTGCTTCATTAAATATTCAAATGGCATTTCAATATTTAAACAAAATCCATAGACTAATTTCATTATTGTCACAGACAGAATATTATATTCTTTGAAAAGTGTTCAATAAGATTGATTTGTGTTCTCTGTAAAATGTAGTCTCCACTGACCACTTGCCAGGTTGGGTTACAAGAGCCTTTCAAACCACAAACTGTGCTGTGGTCTTTCCGACGCAATGTCTGGAATGCTCACACTAAGCTTTGAAACACTATGAAATATCAATGGCCAGTTCACAGCCAATACCTACCCGGGCGGAGGCACTTTGCTGCCAATCGTTTGAAGTAGCTATTAGTGTAAATCAAAGGTTTAGTGTGTTCTTATTTTTTCCCCTTTGCCCTTCTAGAATATTCATCAACAAATTGTATATCTCTGCATCTACTGAGAAAATATCACCCCCTGATAAACCTTTAGCTATCATAATTTAATCCCCCCTTTTAAATAAACTCCATCAATACCATTCATTATTAATGAAAGGTAAGATGATTCCTGGATGAAGTTTTAGTTCAGGCTGCAAATCGATACTTCTGACCATGTCTGTTTCATTATTGACAACGTCTACCCACATTTACTCCTATAATTAAGTTTTAGTTCAACTTCTAACTTTTCTCAAGTGTTTGAAATGGCTATATGGTGTTCTTAATTTCAGCTGCTGTTTCATCTTTCTCAGTAGGTGCCTATTTTATTGTTAAAGGTCATACTCATTTGTCTGCTCCAACAAAGGCAGCTCTTAAAGTTGGCTGTGGTTTTGACAGACAGTGGTCCCTATAAGTGATGGCCTTAAGGACAGAGCTGGCACTGGGAGACAGCCACCACAGCAAGGGGAATAACAGATAACAAATCATGCCACTATTTTTCCTCCTGGCGTGATTGACGACAGCACAGCGGGTATAACTTTTCAACGTCCTCAGATTAAAAACCCCTCAAACAAATGAGTTCTGAAAATACTGTCCAGAGGCGTTAAAGGGAATTGTTGGACTCAAAATACTTTTAAAAAATAGGGCTTTAAAGAAATGCACAATTTATAACCGCTCAATGCAACTATCTAATTTTCAGTGATACTTGCAATTTCATACACACAAAGATCAGCTTTGAGTTTGAGGGGTGGTTGTGTCAATGATGTAAAGCTTTTCAGAGAGAAGTATGCAGTGCTTTGCAAGTCATAGCAAGTGGCATTCTAACATGCAAATTTGGTGTTTGCCAAAGCATAATATGCATTTCAGTGGATCACAGATTATTTTTAAAAAAATATTGTTGGTGTGATCTATTCATTATTTTCTAACTGAATGGTCCAAATAGAGATAATCAAAGGACCAAGCTCTCCCTAATGTTAAATCAATCTCTATATTTTCCTGGTTTATTGCTAGCATACCTAATGGTAGTGCGAAATAACACTGACATATATATACTACCAAGTGTAAAATAGATAGCTGGTGGGAAGCTGCATACAGCACCAGGAGCTCAGCTCTGTGCTCTGTGATGACCTAGAGGGATGGAATGGGAGGATGGGAGAGAGGCGCAAGAGGGAGGGAATATGTGTATACGTGTGGCTGATTCATGATGTTGTACAGTAGAAACAGACATACGTTGTAAAGCAATTATATTCCAATAAAATGAATAAATTAAAACAACAAAAACATGAGCTTCATTTTTCCTGACATGTTACATTGTCACATAATTATTTGATTCACTGAAAAGTATAAAATATATAAATTCTATACTTCTGATTAAAAATGTAATTAGAGTATACCTATTGGTGTACATGACAATAACATGTACATGTAACATGTAACATGTTGGTGTACATGACAATTGGTGTACATGACAATAACATGTAACATGACAGTCCTAAGTTTGTATGAACACAAAATATTATGTGCATAACTTTGATGTATGTAAATCATGGGAAAAGAGTAACAGTTGTCTGGAAGTTTCAGTCATTTTACTGGTTTTTGCCTGAGCAACTTGCTGTAAACAGTGATTACAGGCCTCTCTCCTCCAAAGATTGATTCAGCAATTTTGAAATGAGGCTTGAAATCTATGCTAATATGGTTTTATGTGATCTAGATATAACTCGATCTAGCTGTAATTGGGGAGCCAGGTTAGGTACATTAGACTTTGGATCATCACTGTCAGGTCATGTGGTTTTGTACAACAGCACTGGCTTTGAAGCCAGGCAGACAAAGATTTGGATTTTGTTACCGATTCTTATTGGCTATATAGACTTTGGCAGGTTATCTAACCTCTCAGGGCCTCAGTTTTATGGACAGTAACGTGTAAATAGCAAATCATACCTTGGAGGAGTATTGGGAAATAAATGAAATTGTTGAATGAATGCAAGTGGTCTTTGCCTGCTTATGTGCTGAGTCGCTTCAGCTGTGTCCGACGCTTTGTGACCCCATGGACTGTAGCCCGCCAGGCTCCTTCTTCTTGGGATTCTCCAGGAAGGAATACTGGAGTGGGCTGCCCTTCCTTCAGGGGATCTTCCGACCCAGGGATCAAACCTGCGTCTCCTGCATTGCAGGAGGATTCTTTACCGCTAAGCCACCGGAGAAGCCGACAAGTGGTCTTTACTTGCTACTAATACAACTGAAAGGCTTAAAATAACACAAGCCAGGAACTTGATTTAATACAAACTTTTTAAGAAGGTAAAGGAATTCTCCTGTCTCTCCATGCCTACACCCCAAAGGCTGTGGGTCTTTCCAAGGCACCTTAGAAGCTTCCTCGAAGAATAGGTACAGTCATCAATGCTCAGTTAAAAAAGCAAGTGATGGAAAAAAAAAAGTAAGTACTGAGATAACCTTGACACTTAACCTAACACCTAAACTAAGTCTAATTGTTCATTTAATAGCCACTTTCCCAAATTTTGTCCTTTCCTTTGGCTTCAAAGTGAACCCATGCCCTGGGCAACCAATCTTTCAACATACATACTGCGTCCATCCCTACAACATGGCTCCAAATTTTCTCCTTAAAGGACTCAGTGAACCATGCTCTCCGTGGACAGAGAGCCATTGTATATTAGAAGAGAATTTGCTTTCCTCACCTCACACCTCATCACACCTGGGGCTTCCCAGGTGGCACTAGTGGTAAAGAACCTGCTTGCCAATACAGGAGATGTAAGAGACACAGGTTCAATCTCTGGGTGGGGAAGATCCCCTGGCGAAGTAAATGGCAACTCACTCCATTCTCCAGATATTCTTGCCTGGAGAGGATTGGGACAGAGGAGTCTGGGGGCTACATCCATAAGGTCGCAAAGGGTAGGACATGACAGAAGCAACTTAGCGCTCATCTCACACCTGCAACTTTTTAACAATTTTGTCAAGATACTCTGATTTCTAGCAGTGCTTCCATTTCCCCATGTTTGAAATGAGGATAATAACAAGCTTCCCCAATGGAATAAGGATTAAACAAGCTAATATATGTGAAATATTAAAAAAAAAAATCTGGCACACGGAAGTGACTTGCCCAAGGTCACACTTCTGAAAAATGTTTGTTGAATTTGGACCCAGGTGCTGGAGTCCAGGCCCTGCAACACTGCTCTTACTCAGATTGTTTATAACACCTTCTTCTTACCCAACAGTGTAAGTTCAGCCAGAGAGACAGCAAGTAGTGAGATATCTGAAGTTATGTTATTAGATTTGTATCAATTCAAGGAGATAAGGAAACATTTCAAGATAAAATGAAAAACTGTACAATAGTTTAAAATTATTTTTCATAAAAATAGAAATAATAAAATAAAATAAAGAATCTCACTTTTTTTCTTTTTTTTTCACTTCCCCTAGTTTTCCACCACTATGGCCAGTACTGCTACCAGATTCCTGAGTCCCTTCAAGAGCTGCTTCAAACTATGGAACATACATGTGAGTAGATACCATCCTACTAAGTCTAATGATATCATTCTATATTCACCCTTCTGCCTTCTCTCTTGCTCTTGATTGTGTTACATTACTTATTACAAAATTGTGATATTTTTTAAAGTAAAAGTAAATAGAATAAAAAAATGTATCTCCTTCAATCTTCTAGAAGTGATGACAAAAATTACATGATTAAAAATTGTCTTTACAGAAAAATGAGATTGGATATGATATTTTGTTCTGTACCATGCTAATATTTAACATTAATATGAATATACATGGAGTCATCTTTCTTTTTAATGACAGCTTAGAATTACAGTTTTTTGCTAAAATTTTTGTATCCCCTCACCTACTGGTGGACACTGAAGCTGTTTCTAATTTTCCAAAATCACTTTAAAAAAAATATTTTATTAAATATGTTTGTACATGTATCTTCATACTCTTATGCTTGTATTTTTGCTAGATAGATTTCTGGACATTAGATTGCTAAGTCATAGAGTATATATGGGCTCCCCTGGTAGCTCCCGTGGTGGCTCAGATGGTAAAGAATCTGCCTGCAATGCAGGGTTTGACCCCTGGATAGGGAAGATCTCCCAGAGAAGGGCATGACTACCCACTCAGTATTCTTGCCTGGAGAATTCCGTGGACAGAGGAGCCTGGCAGGTTACAGTCCATGGGGTTGCAAAGAGTCAGACACAACTGGGTGACTAACGTGCACACTTAAGAGTATATATGGATTTATAGTTTTGATTCTTCTGTCAGATTTCTTTCCAAAATTTGTACCCCAATTTACAATGCTACCGTTATTGTAGGAGAATGCATATTTCCGTACCCTTACTGACATGAGGCCATATAAAATTTTTAAGTATAGATTTATTGATTCTTAGCTGCACTTCTTTTTTCCAGTGTTAGCAGCTACAAAAATTTGAATGTTTTGTAATCTACGAGATGTAATAGGTGAATTGGAGCATTTTCACTTTCTCTTTGATGCATAAAACCATGATTGTGCTTTGTCATTGACCCCCTTGTGTGTGCTGGGTCACTCAGTTGTGTCTGACTCTTTGCAACCCCATGGACTGTAGCCCGCCTGGCTCCTCTGTCCATGGGGATTCTCCAGGCAAGAATACTGGAGTGGGTTGCTATTTCCTTCTCCAGTGGATCTTCCCAACCCAGGAATCTAACCCATGTCTCCTGCATTGCAGGCTGATTCTTTACCAACTGAGCCACAAGGGAAAGCCAGATATACTCTATGGCTTAGCAGTCTAATGTGATTCTCTGTGACCCCATGAACTGTAACCTGCTAGACTCCTCTGTCCGTGGGATTCTGATGATACCTTAGTTTCAATAAAATATGTTATTTTTCCAATCTAATAGGTGGCAAAAATCAGATCTTAAGGCTGTTTATGTTTTATGGTATTGATTTCTAGTGAAGTTGTGCATCATTTCAATTTTATGTTTTCCAGATGTAATTTTTCTCTTATAAATTCTTTGTTCATATCTCAACTTATTTTGTCATGGTGAATATAAGGAAGTCAAGCAAAGGATGCAGAGTGTTTAGGAACACTGCATGGTGTACTCTCCTTGCAAAACCTAGTCCAGCAGAAATTTACCTTGACCCAGTGTCTTGCTAGGACGAGTCTGTTTTCACTATGGGGCTATGTTCCCACAAAATTGATAATATACATCTTCACAATACCTATCTTGTTGTGAAAAAGAACTTAAAAAATTTTTGCTTTTATTACTTTATTTCAATTTTTTTAAAACTTAGAAGAGACTGCCTTTTTAATATTTACTTTTATTTATTTATGTATATGGCTGCACCAGGTCTTAGTTGAGGCAAATGGGATTCAGTTCCCTGACCAGGAATCAAACTGGAACCCCCTGCATTTTGAATGCTGAGTCTTCGCCACTAGACTCTTATGGAAGCCTCTAAAACTTTTTGTTTGTAAGGTCAACAGTGAACACAATTCAGGACAAAGTGAACATTCTTCTCTTTCATGAGAGACAAACTTTGTGTCCTAGAATTGGCACTATCCATTCAAAGTGAGAGTAGGACTAAGGCAATTATGCTTGCTTGCTTTTTTCCAGTCCTGACAAAATATACTATGACTGTTGGACTGAGCCCTCTGTTCCTGAATCTGATTTCCAACTGTTACCTTACTCTCTAATTATGATGATATATATTTAATTAAGAGGTCTCCTGCTTGATTCAAACCAGCATTTTTCTCCCTGTTTGTATTTCACATATCTTTTGCTCAATGATTCTTAATAGTAGTAATCCTTTCTGCTCAGCCACCCAGGGGACTTTTGGCAAGTCCAAAGACCTCTCTATTGTATTGCCTTCGTGGAAGGGGGGATGGGTAGCTACCTGCATCTAGAGGATAGAAGAGTATGATGCTGATAAATATCCTTCAGTAAATAAGGTAGCTCACCCACAATAAAGAACAATTTGTCTAAAGTGTCAGTAGTGAAACATTTGAGAAACCTTGTTTTTAAAAACAGTATTTATTTTATTATTATTATTTTTTGTGGCTATGCTGGGTCTTTGTTGCTGTGCCTGGACTTTCTCTAATTGTGATGAGTCTTTGTTGCCGTATGCAGGCTTCTTCTTGCGGTGGCTCCCTTTGTTTCGGAGCACAGGCTCTAGGCACGCTGGCTTCAGTGGTTGCATCACACAGACTCGCAAGTTGCGGTGCACGAGTTTAGTTGCTCTGAGCCATGTAGAATCCTCCTGGACCAGAGATGAAGCTGTGTCCCCTGCATTGGCAGGCTGACTCCTATCTACTGTACCACCAGGAAAGTCCCTTGAAACCTTGCCTGAGAATCAAGTTTTAAAATGACTTAACCTGCAAATCACAGTGTTTGGAATTTCAGTATGAGCTACTGGGGTTTCTCAACACCTCATCCTGCCCCCTTCTGCCCACACACCAAACACCTGAGTGATGTAACATAGTTTTTATTAATCATAGTGTCCTCTAGGAATGGTGTGGGAGGGTGGGGACCATGATGGCATGCCTATAATTTGAAAAGCGTTCCCAGGTGATTTTGATACTGTTCCCTCCTCCCAACAATTGAGTTACACTATAATTTAGAAGGTCTGAAGACAGTGATTGTCAAAGTACTTTGATTTAAATCCCTCCCCCACCACTTCTCCTCCCTAAAGGATTGTCTATGGTTGCTTAGGAAAGATATAAAATGTCATACGTAAGGATTTTCTATTTATAAAATAGAGTGTCTTCTGTCATGTAGTGAGCGTGGCCAAAATACGATGCCAATTTTCTAAGAAATTAGAAAATAAATATATGAATTAATTCTATGGTATTAATATTACTTTGGGACCTTGAACAAAACAATCCTCCCTCTACAAGGGTGAATGACTCAGAAAGTCAGTTTTATTTCACATTATTATGCTATTTAAAACTTTACTTTGAATATACTAGTGTATATAGATAGCCAACAAGGACCTACTGTATAGCACAGGGAACTCTGCTAAACATTCTGTAATAACCTAAATGGGGAAAGGATTCTGAAAAGAATAGATTTTTGTATATGTATAACTGAATCTCTCTGATGTACACCTGAAACTACTACAATTGTTAATCAACTATGCTGTTTTTATTGTTTAGTCACTCATTCATGTCTGACTCTCTGCGACCCCATGGACTATAGCCCACCAGGCTCCTCTGTTCATGGGATTCTCCAGGCAAGAATACTGGAGTGGGTTGCCATTTCCTTCTTCAGGGGATCTTCCCAACCCAGGGATGGAGGCCACATCTCCTGCAAGTCTCCTGCATTGCATGAAGATTCTTTACTGCCGAGCCACTGGGGAAGCCCTTAATCAACTGTATTCCAATATAAAATAGAAATTTTTAAAAATCCCCAACCAAAAAAGTAAATAAAATGTACTTTGAGATCACTAGTCTGTGATTATATGGGATAAACCATATTTTTTGATTTCTAAAATTTGGGTCTTTGTTCACTTAGCATTAAAGTATTCATTCCTCCTGTTCTTAGAGAGGGTGTACATTCCTTTAGTTCTTTCTGGCATGCTCTCGGTGGCACTAGTGGTAAAGAACCCACTTAGCAATGCAGGAGACATAAGAGAGGTGGGCTCGACCCCTGGGTGGGGGAAGATCTCCTGGAGACGGGATGGCAACCCACTCCAGTATTCTTGTCTAGGAAAGCCTGTGGACAGAGGAACCTGGTAGGCTACAGTCCACGGGGTCACAGAGAGTCGGACTTGGCTGAAGCAACTTAGCACACACACACTCAAACCCCTGCTTCAAAGCAGTCAATGGCTGCAGTGAACCCTACACAGAAATGGAATCTGATGACCGTCATAGACAGAGATAGCGCTCAGCTCTGGAAGTACCAGTTCTCATCACCTCCACAGAACACAGCTGCTCCCCACAGCCTGGCCGGTGTGTTCTCTGTTGTTCTCCAGCACTAGCCTTCCAGGTCTCAAATGTGGCCAGAAAGAAAAGGTTGATTGTGTTGCTGGGAAGGAAGAACATGATTTGAGGGTGAGAGATCCAGGCCCTGGTTACTCCTAGTTTCTGCTCTCCCAAGCTTGCAGGGCTTGCTGTCTTTGTTTTCCCAGTTCTACTTCTGGTGTTCATTCTTATCTATGTATGTATAATGGTGCCAGCACTTTCAAACCAATTATCAGAAATAACCACTTTAAAACATTCTTGAAAGTGAAAGTGAAGTTCCCTCAGTCCTGTCCAACTCTTTGCGACCCCCATGGACTTCTCCATGGAATTCTCCAGGCCAGAATACTGGAGTAGGTAGCTTTACCCTTCTCCAGAGGATCTTCCTAACTCAGGGATCAAACCCAGGTCTCCCGCATTGCAGGCAGATTCTTTGCCTGTTGAGGCAGAAGGGAAGCCCCCAAAATATCCCTGGGTCTTTTGAAAAACATGACCTGCCTCTCAAGCAACTTTCATCTCATCTGCAAATATCAACTGCTTTGCTATTCATTATATTCTTCTCTCTTCACCTGGTATCTAGCTATCAGAACAAAAATTCAAATAACATTAAATAAAAATAGTATAAGGGCTTCCCTGGAGGCTCAGATGGTGAAGAATTTGCCTGCAAAGCAGGAGACATGGGTTCGATCCCTGGTTTGGGAAGATCCCCTGGAGAAGGGAATGGCAATCCACTCCAGTATTCTGACCTGGAGAATCCCCATGGACAGAGAAGTCTGGTGGGCTACAGTTCATGGGGTTGCAAAGATTCAGACATGACTGAGTGACTAACACACACATACACACATAAAAATAGGATAAGAAAAAAATCAAAGACATCTGATAGAAGTTTAGCAACAAAAACTGAAGTATTTGCAAAGTTGTCTGGTAAAGAATCTGCAATGCAGGAGATCCCACTTTGATTCCTGGGTCGGGAAGATCCGCTGGAGAAGAGATAGGCTAACCACTCCAGTATTCTTGGCTTTCCTGGTGACTCAGCTGGTAAAGAATCCACCTGTGGTGTGGGAGACCCGGGTTTAGTCCCTGGGTTGGGAAGATCCCCTGGAGAAGGGAAAGGCTACCCACTCCAGTATTTTGGCCTGGAGAATTCCATGGGTCACAGAGAGTCGGACTGAGTGACTTTCACTTTCACTTTTGTCTCCAGAGAAGTGAAGGCAGTATCTCAATGTGGCTTTTCAAACCTGACCTGCCCACTAGGCTGTTGCTGGCTTTCATCACAAGACAACTGACATCTTGCCACTGAACAAGGAGGGAAAATGCAGGTCCTAAAATGCAAACTATCCTGTGCTTTTCCCCCAGTTTATAATCAGTGACAATCTTCTATGGTTTTACTTGCAATTTACTTCAAATTTACATCAATCAAATAATACTTTACATTCAATTGTTAACCAGAATTGTTTTATAAATAAAAGGACTCTTCTGATGTAAGGCATTTGTTTTTATTTATCCTCAAGCATGCCATCTGTCAGGAAAGAAAGAAAAACAACAACAACAACATATGGATGAATTTTTTGTTGTTGTTTATCTGGATATTTTGGAATCAATGTGTTGTTTGAGAACATGGTGCCAAACTATGTGATGATTTTGATTGCCAATGCTTTCATTTGGACCTCTGAATTAACTTGCAGAGAATAAGAAATAAAATTTTAACTGTATAGGAACTAATCTATGTATAAATAATAAAGTCTGCATACCTGTTTCCTCACTCAGGCATGTCCGACTTTTTGCTATCCCATAGACTCTAACCCAGCAGGCTCCACTGTCCATGGGATTTCCCAGGCAAGAATGTTGGAGTGGATTGCCATTTCCTTCTCCAGGGTAATCTTCTCCACCTAGGGATTGAACCTGTGTCTCCTGCTTGCTACGTATAGTAAATTTCCATTTTCTAAAAGCAAGACTTAAGTGTAACTAGAAATGTTGGATTGCGTGGGGCTTATAATAGTTTTACAAATGGATTTTTTGTAATATCCTTGAAACAGCCATTAAATCTTCATATTCCTTTTGAAAGTATTAAAGAAAGATCATTTGTGCTTTGTAGAGTTTAGCATAATGTGAACAGTTTGCTGTATTTTAAAATTGTTTGTCTAGGTGTGTCATGGTATGAAAGTCAACTCTCAGTTACTTGCTAGATTAAACCACAGGAAATTGCCATTATTATGGGTGAAAAATGATTGCAAAAAAGTGGTTTCAAATGGATCAACCTAACTTAGTTAATAACGATACTTCACCTTATTTGCCACTTTACAGAAATGATTTTATACTCCACTACTCTAAAATGTTTATCATAGTGCTAGTATTCTAAGGAGCCAAATGTTGACCTCTTATCTTGCTTGTTAACATAGGGTCTCTCCATCTTCTATCTTAATGTGTTTCAAGTATTTGAAATAGAACCTTAAGTGCTCATGAAGCAATGATTGTGTGAACACAATTTGCCGAATGGACAAATATATTAAAAACAAACAAACAAACAAACAAAAAAAACAAGGGTATGAGTGAGCAAGTGGGTGTAAATCTTCTCTTCTTTTTTTTTCTTTTGTCTCATATAATTGTTGCATCTATACACACAAGCTATTATTATTATTACTATTTAATTTGAGATAAGCAAGGGTAGGACCCTCTTGGTTGAATTTCAGCACACAGTTGTCTGAGTTTGCTCATTTTTCTGCTTTTTGGAACTAAAACTTTGAGAATCATTCAATTTTGAATGTGTGTGTAAACCGCAGACATTTGGTGAGTCAGTTCAGTTCAACAAATATTTATTGAGCATCCACTGTTTTCTAAGCAATGTTGAGGGTTCTGCAGTTACCCAAATGAATAAGACACTCATAAGTTTAGGATACTTACAGTTTCAGGCAAGAAAGTGATACATGAACATTCTTCAGCATGACATGGTAAGTTTTGTTCTTCAGAGCATAGCCCAGTGTCTAAGTTTGAACACCAGCTCTGCTCTCTATAAGCTATGTGACCTTGGGCAACTTCCCAAACAATCTGTACCTCAGCTTTTTCATATATAGAGTGGGGGTCATGATAGTATCCATCTGTTAGTATCTGGGGAGTTTATATAAGTTTATATATGCAAAACACTTAGTAGAAGGCACAGTGTAATAGCTCTTGAAGTGCTGGATTTTGCTATTAATAATAATAAAATAGTTTAGGAATTGAGGATATTTGCTTTTCCCATATCTAAAACCTGTTTGTAGAAGGTAGTTTTGAGACCTTGTCAATTTAGCTAGAAAGTCATAGGATGATAGCAAATCTACTGTGGATTCAAATCTTTATTAATTCCTACCTGTGAGTCTCAATTTTCTTATATGTAGAATTAGAGATAATTCTACATATTTTCAGGATTATCATGAGAATTTAATGAGATAATGTTTATAAAAGCAGTCAACAAATGCTAGCTATTAATATTTATTAGATGAAAACCTACTCACTCAAATATACCTCCAAAGAAAATAAGAAGCACCATGAAATATGTGCAGTTACTCAATTAAAATAATTACAGTATAATTTTTAAAATATCATATAATTCAGAGATCAGTTTCAATACATTAAATCTCATCTTAAGTTTGGTTCCTACCAAGTTCCCCTTTTTTACCCTTGTGGAGTAGATCTTTTTCTTATTTGTAGAGTACTGTATAAAAATTTTTATAAATATGAGATTGTCTTATTTTTGCACTTTAAAATGGAAGCTGTCCACACAAATTTGTAATGCAATAGAGTTTATGCTAATTTTGCCATAAGTTTCATGAGTATATTGGAAGCTTGTTAATAATTAAAAATTTTTACTTCTTCAAGTTACAAATAAGTATTACAGTAAATACTTTCCAATCTTTATCCGACATGACATCTTACCAATACAGGCATCACAAAATAAATAATTTATGAAAAATATTTATTTAAAGAGCTGTAATTTACCTTGCATTTACCATATGCCATTCATCCAAGTAGCAATATAAAATATTCATTAGAGAAACTCATTAAAACAAACTTCTATACAATGAGGTGACGGGCCAACAAAAAACATCAATCATAGCAGGGCTTTAAGTTTTTATTAGTGCATATGGGCACACTAATATTTCAAAGTAGAAAATTATGAATATTTTGCTCCAGCTCTGGAATGACCATGCTGCTGCAAAGACAAATTTGATAAGAGCGTAACAAAGACAGGAACGGGTTTTTCTTCATTTGTTTTCATTTTAGTCAAGAAATCAGTGACAGTTCACTGAGATTTATTTTATTAATGATGAATCAACCTGATGTTATAATTAATGGGAAATCTATAGCTAATCTTAGAGGAAAAATAACTAGGCATATAACGATGTTTAAGCCTGGCAGAGCTGAACTCTTCGCCGCTATCTCTTGAGTATGTGCGTAGCAGGCAGAGCAGTTCTTGTGAATATCAGGCACACCCGAATGTGCTTTGAGGCATCTGTGTGGATCCCAAGCCTAAGGAGCAGTATTTACAAAATATTACGGATGTTGGATTTTAAACTGTGGATAGCATTGCCAGCTTAACACACACACACATACACAAACTTTACAATTCAAGTGAAGCTTCTCAATGTGAACAGTATCAGAATTTAAAAAATAATATGCTCAAATCAATACATTTACCGGATTAACATAAGCAGCATTGAGGTTCAGTAGATTTCCCTCTATAAGCTAATTCACAATTCATTAGGAAGTTCTGTTAAATCTCTGCTTCACGTCCACTGCCCTTCTATTACACCGTTGATCTGTGATTAAACGTTCTAATAAAATTAACTGGCTTTGCTACAAACAGAACATCTGGAGCTATGTTTAATTTCATGTCAAACATACACAGGAAACACCTGTCTAGGTGAAGTAATTTTTTTAGAAAATGACATTAATCCATCTGTTTTGGAAAATGGTGTCATGGTTGTCACATTAAAAGGTAATATCAACAAACACAGAAACGCTAAATTGCTTTGGAGCATAAGTTTTATAAAATTAACAAAAAATCACTTATCCAAATGTTATTGTGTCAGCCTTATTTTGTGTTGAATAATAAGGGGACTTCTTCTCTAACTCAGCAACTTTCAATACCTGCCCTGTAAAACTTCCAGATGTGAAGTCACTCTCTGTGCTTAAAAGATGAAAACCACTGGTGTGATTATCTAAATACCTGCACCCAAATCAAACTAACACCATCCACTGGTTTTCTCATATGGCAGGTAGACTTTGCATGCCTTTTAAAGTATGCAAAAATGTGCACAAATGATTTTTATATGATGCCGGTGAACAAGTATATTCTTTTTAGAAATTAAATCTTCACAGGTGTATATAATTACCAGTGGCTTCTGGTAGAGAGATGTGAGTATGTACTGAAAGCCTGATAAAGAAATTGACTAGATGCTATTCACAATCTTTCCTCCATTCAGTTCATTTCAATATTCCCAGCTTACTGGACTCCAAACATGCTTTCTCTAAATTTTCCTTCCGATTTCTATTGGTAGGACAGGAGTGGGATCCAAGACAGTGCATAGTTTTGTTTTTATTTTTCTTACATACTTTTAATAAGTTTAATGATTTACTTCTTTTGAGAGTCACACTATTTTTTTTTTTTTTGTTCATTTAAGAAATGAGGTCGTTGAAGTGTGAAAATGCTAACTAACTTGACCAGGATCACTCAACATATCTCAGTGAATATATTTTAGGTGAATATATTTTGCCATTATGTACAAAATGCCTTTATTCTGGATGTTCTTTGCAATATTTTTTTTTTTTAATTGAAGTGTGTGTGTGCTCGGTAATGTCTGACTCTTTGCAGCCCATTGCCTGTAGCCTGCCAGATTCCTCTGTGGAATTTTTCAGGCAAGAATACTGCACTGAGTTGCCATTCCCTACTCCACGGTTATCTTTCCGACCTAAAGATGAATCCATGTCCCTTGTGATTCTTGAAGTCTAGCGCCACCTGGGAAGCCTTAATTGAGGTGTGTCCTGAATCAAAATCTGACTTCCTTGTGGAAATGTGGAGGAGTTGAGCGGTGAGCGGAGCCCCCTCTGCTATACCAGCAGCTTCCCACCAGCTGTCTGTTTTACACCTGGTGGTATGCCTATGTCGATGCTACTCTCTCAATCCATACCTCTCTCTTCTTTCCCTGTGTCCACCAGTCCATTCTCTATGTCTCTATTCTTGCCCTGCAAATAGGTTCATCAGAACCGTTTTTCTAGGTTGCATCCATATGCTTGAATATATGATATTTGTTTTTCTCTTTCTGACTTACTTCACTCTGTATAAAGCCTCTAGGTTCATCCACCTCCCTACCATGGACTCAAATTTGTTACTGTCTTCTGTATTCTTAAAGAGTGGTATGAATTTTTAATTCTACTCTTCAATATTGTTATAAATGTAAAATGGTGCTCTGTTGTTTTCTGTTATTTTTCTTAAAATAAAATAATGTTTCGAGAAGGGAGGGCTTACATCTTTCATCTCTCCTTCACTCAAGCTTTACCTCCTCACAACAACCAGTTTTGTGTCCTAAGGATCTAGCCACTGAAGGAAATTCTAAGAAACATCTTTTTTCAACCCACCATGCCAGCCCAGAGTGTTCTGGAAAATTGTCAATAAGGTTTCATTTAAAAATATGGCTAGTAAACTGAAATGATGCAGATTTTATTAACTCTATCTAAGAATAGATTTGTCCCAGATAACAATCTTAGGATAACTTGAAACTTCATTTGAAAGGGGAGTCTTTAACTCTTGGTCAATAAATTTTTGGTGTTAGGACTTTTCATAGATGTGACAAATTTTTTTGTTGTTTACTGTTGTGCTAGCAGAGAAGAGAAAGGCCCATGCTTTTGGCTGAATTTTAATAGATGCTATTAGAAGGAGTTGATTGAAAATGTCTATTATTACTAAATGATTATGAATATTAAAGCAGACCAGAGGTACGCAGGTTGGGAAAGAGTGGCCAAGGGGAGAAGTAAGAGTTGAGGCACTCTGTAAAGAGTGAAAATCAGATTAACAAACTGTCTGCTTACTGGGTGATAGCTATTTCTCGGGCCACAGCGATGGTAAATTCTTGTAGTAGAATCAGTGCGCCACTGAGTGTGTCTTGTCGAAGTCTCTAGAGCCCTGAGTTCTATTGCCAAACACCAAAACTTGCCCCTGGGGATGGGAGAAAGATGGGACAGGTATAGCCTGGGACCTTCTGCTTCATGTGTTAGAACAACTCTGTCTTGTCTTTCTCTCTCTCTCTCACTCTCTCTCTCTCTATAGTATCAAGCATTGTGGCAAACCCTAAATCTCTAGATCTCATTTCTCTCATCTGTTGATATGATCTTGGTAGAAGTGTGATGTTTCTTCTATCTCTAAATTTCCATGACTCGATTAGGTTTTATAAATCCCAGGAGAGGGAAAAATCCAAACAGCTTTTCAGAACAGAAACAAATACTTAAGAACTAAAATAATTTAACATTGGTGTCTGAGTGCAGTGATATATAAATCTGGGGAAACTTCCTTCATGTCCTCATAAAAATGAAAGTGTTAGTTGTTCAGTTGTGTCCGATTCTTTGTGACCCCATGGACCGAAACCCAGCAGGCTCTTCTGTCCATGGGATTCTCCAAGCAAGAACACTGGAGTGGGTTGCATTTCCTTCTCCAGGGTATCTTCCCGACCCAGGATTGAATCTGGGTCTCTGGCATTGCAGGTGGACTCTTTACCATCTGAGTCACCAAGGAAGAAAAAGTATTATATTTTTTCACTTGTGTACCTCTTTTGTATCTCTTACTCTGTAGCACTTAGAGACTGGCGGCCAGCTCCAGACTGTCATTCTATTCCTTGTTTTGTCTGTTTCTACTCTTCACACTCTGCTTGGGACATCATTTTTTCTGGTGTCAAAGATAGAGAGGTAGCTCATCCTCAGGACTGGAGAAGGAAATGGCAACCCACTCCAATATTCTTGCCTGGAGAATCCCAGGGACAGGGGAGCCTGGTGGGCTGCCGTCTATGGGGTCCCAGAGTCGGACACGACTGCAGCGACTTAGCAGCAGCAGCATCCTCAGGACTGGTTAAACATTATCCTTTTCTTGAAACCTTTCCTAGGACCCTCTTCCTCATTAAGGCTAATGTTGATTAGTCTCTCCTCTTTGAATCTTCTATATAAATTTATTTTTTGTGTTTGTTTTTGTTTTATTTAACTTTTCATGTTATATTGGCACACAGTTTATTTACAATGCTGTGTTAGTTTCAGATGTACAACGAAGTGATTCAGTTATACATATGCATGTATCTATTCTTTCTCAGGGCTCCCCTGGTGGCTCAGAGGTTAAAGCGTCTGCCCGCAATGCGGGAGACCTGGGTTCGATCCCTGAGTTGGGAAGATTCCCCTGAAATGGCAACCCACTTCAGTATGCTTGCCTGGAGAACCCCACGGATGGAGGAGCCTGGTGGGCTACAGTCCACCGGGTCACAAAGAGTTGGACATGACTGAGCGACTTTACTTTCACTTTCATTGTTTTTCAAATTCTTTTCCCATTTAGGTTGCTGCATAATATTGAACATCCTGCTACACAGTAGGTCCTTATTGGTTATTCACTTTAAATGTAGCAGAGTGCATTGTCCATTCAAAACTCCCTAACTATCCTTTTCACATGTTTTTTGATTGATTGATTTTACATATGAGGAAATTGAGGCTCAGAGAGGTTAGCTAACACACCCAAGGCCAAACAGCTAGTACGCATTGGAGCTAGCATTCCAAGCCAAACTTTGATCCCAAAGTTTATACTATTTCCACTGTTTTGTGAGGTACCTTATATGACTTTGCAGGTAGAGAAGAATAAAGTCAAATTAATGGAGACTGTGAGACTTTTCGTGTCTAGTTATGGAAGTGGGGGATACTGATTGAAAAACATTTGGAAATACGGAAAAGTTTACGGTGAGTATCTTTGCCTGATGCATGAAGGAGACCCAGGGTTCATGTCCCTGACAGGGAGGCAATGCGCCCTTTGGGGCTCCCCATGTGGCACAGTGGTAAAGAATCCACCTGCAAAGCAGGAGATGCAAGAGACATGGGTTCTACCCCTGGGTTGAGAAGATCCCCTGGACTAGGAAATGGCAACCCACTCCAGTATTCTTGCCTGGAAAATCCAATGGACTGGTAGGCTGCAGTCTGTGGGGGTCACAAAGAGTTGCACACAACTGAACGTGAATGTGCTATGTTATGTAAAGAAGAAAAGAAAAGCTGTACGTTTCAACCCACTACTCTTTTGCTGTTCTAATTTTGCATAGTTTACTTTTAATATATACAATGAATACAATTTTTGTTTCCTACTTTTCTAACCCAACCAACATATGATAAAGTATTTCCATACTACAAAGCATTTTACATAAAATAATTCTCAACAGCTGCATGAATATAACATGTGATCAAGGACAGGGCATAATTACATAATTTCTGAACATTATGGTTATCTTCAATTTTCCCATGTAAGCAGTGTTGTAACGAATATGTACATGTCTCATATTATTTTTATTTTCTTAAGGTATATTCTTAAAATTAAAATTAATGAGTCAGAAGCTATGAATACTTTTATGGCTCTTGATCATAAATGATAGCATTTATACTTGAGCAAAAATATGGATATCACAGAGCCTAGAACATTGAAAGCACTCAAGAAATGATACTTATATTTTCACATTACTTTCCAGAAATGTAGTAATAGTTTATACTTCCATTCCTATTATATGAGCACTCATTTTGCAATAAACTGGCTAATCCTGACTGCATATATGTTAATGAACATCTAATGTGTTTTCTTAATTGATAGGTAAAAAAATGCTTCTGTGATTATTTTACTTTAAATAAGTTATATAGGCCGGAAATGATAGCAAACTCCCAATTTTTGATGGTTTCTATCACTATTTGTTGCTGAATAGAAGAGAAAATTATATATGAGATTTTGCATTCCAATTCTATAATTTTTCTTTAACAATATTTATTTTCTCTGTTTAGAAATGTACTCCTAACTGGAATATTCTGAAATTTATTGCTTAGCATTCCTGGATTATTTTAGTAAAATTTTTAGTAACTTTGAAACTTTTAATTTTTTGCATTAACTTAAAGACAAAAATAGTTTAACACTTTTCTTATTATTTTTGAGTTATGTACATAACATTCAAACATTTTGACTATCTGCTAATAACAGAGGATGAAGTAGAACCAGCCTTTTTAAAATTATACACTGAAATTAACTCAGGAATCTTAATTTCAATTTGCTATGGTTAAATTTGAGAAATCA
The DNA here is from genome assembly GCF_910594005.1 of Cervus elaphus. Classification (NCBI taxonomy): domain Eukaryota; kingdom Metazoa; phylum Chordata; class Mammalia; order Artiodactyla; family Cervidae; genus Cervus; species Cervus elaphus. The sequence goes on along the minus strand of NC_057835.1, from coordinate 42,589,684 downwards.
TCAATATTCAGAAGGTAATTATAAATATCTTCATGTTCTTTGATTACCAGTTTGGTATTTGGATTTGCATATGTTAAGGTGTTTAGTTTTGCTTATTACTCTTTTATTATATTTTTTCAAATGTGTTTTTCTCTCTAGAGTTTAGGAGTCCTAATATAATTGATGTTTATAAGATTTCTCTTGATCAAGGCAGCATTTGTTTGAAACAAAAGTGAAATAGCTATTTTCTTATTGTTTTTCTCAGGTGCAACTGTCAGTCTACTTCAGCCTGAATAATTCTCCAGCTGGGAGATGGCTGGATTACTCCAACAAATAACTGTGTTCTAAGGCTTTATGTATATCATTTAGCTTTCTACAGTTGAACTTGCAAATTTATACCCCAACAAATTTGATTCCATGCTAATCCATGACATATTTTGATCATTCCTATGTAATAAAGTTCTCCTTTTTCATGTGTGAGGAAAAAAAATCTCCTGTCTAATACAAACAACATTATCTCTAAAACTGTGATACATCATCACACATGCAAAACCAAGGCCTATGGTAGGCTAGACTGGCAGATTAGATGAACCACTTCAATTTTCCATCAATCAAATTATAGTTTATTGTTCAGTTGAACCACCTCAGGCAACACAAATCTAAAAAACTGTCATTTTGGAAACATTACATTTTTTTTCTTGTCACATTATAACCCAAGCTATAGTCATAAAAAAGAATGTCATACCATTACTGACTGATAATATTCCTTAATTTAAGAACAGCTAATTCATCTGTAGATTGGACTTGGTGACTACATATAAAGACGATAGCAATGTTAGGTGGTAATATTTCCAACCACAATGCCTCTTTAATTATTTCCAAATTAATGACAACAAAAAGATTCGATTAAACAAAGGTGGCTGCTTAAAAAATTAACTTAGTAACCAGATTAGAGGGAAATACACAATTTTGATCTACCTAATATCTCATTTGTTTGTGTGCAAAATAAATTGTGCAAAATTTAGTTAAAGATTTGACCTCTGAAGATAGGATAACTTACTTTTATTTGTTTTAAAAATTTTTGCAGTAGGGAAAACATGATTCAAACATGTCAGATTGAAAGTTTAACAAAAACAGATAACAACAAAACTCATATATGCAGAACATTAAAAAGCTGATTACAGCCTGTCTCCCACAAGTGTATCAATACATTTTCTGACATTTATTCTGTGAGGTTCCTTGTGGGATAAGGAGTTATCATCAACACTGTTGCATTTTAAAAACATTTCTCTCAGTTCATCTTAGTTGTATGAAACAAGCTGATGGCATTTCTCTAGCTAGAAATATTTAGTCGAATGCATGCAACAGAGATGATTGCTTCCCTTTGTAGTATAGGTATTACAATTTGGAAAGTGAGGAGGAAAATGACAAAATAAATTTTACTCTCAAAATACAATTCCTTCCAAATTGAATGAGATATTTGTGCAAGAATGAACCTTGTTAAAACCATGGTGGCTTGCAGTTGCTATAGACTCATATTTATACTTAAAATGTGTTCATGATTACTTGATGAAGGCATAAACCTGCTCAAGAAATAATACTCATAAATAATACATGCTAAAGCAGAAAGATAATCAGACAAGTTATAAGAATATACCTCCCTCCACAATGTATGTCATTGTTGCATTTCATGAAAGGCCACTTAATTGACTACCAGATAAAGGAATAAACCTGCTAAAAGAATAGATTTACTGTGCACTGAGGCAATGCATTTAAGAGGTCTCCACTGAATAAAAAGCTAGTTCTATTGGCTGAGCTAAGATGTGTTCTTGAACGCGTTGGGACTTATTAACTGAACTTTTATGTGCCTTTTATGCATCATTTATTTTTGAAAAATCAGGAATTTTCATGATAGCAATTACTTATGCACCAAAGTTATGCTAAATTCCTGTGGTTGGTACCACAAAATCCACCCCAACGAAGGACTTTGCCCTCTTTTTAACACCTCTGGAGTTTAGGACAGAAAAAAAAGGAAGTGGAATAATACCAAAGGAGGTGTATATGGCTGCACTGATTGCTGTGGGTTTTTGGTAAAAAAGTAGCTTGACGGTCTTACACTAACCCTTCTGTAGATTTTATTTTATGGGCCTGGAAGCAAAATTTAAAAAAATATTGAATCAGTTTTTTTGCAAATATGATGATGATAATAACACCTAACATTTATTGAGAGCTTACTATTTGCGTAAGCAAATTCATAACATTTGGTTATTTGTACCATTTTTTGTGTGTGTCAAAATATGTCTATGTTTGGCAAGACCATAAACATCTTCATTCTGTCTTATTTAGCCAAGGTTTTGTATTTGCCTGCTCTGAAATTCTTTCCTCACGATAGAAGTACAAAACCCATTGGCAATAAAGCTCTGTCTTTGGTTCAGCTTTGCTATAAAATCCAGTGTTTCTCAACCCTGTGTAATTAAATGCAAATGCTAGGTTATAATTATATTATGGGTGTGACTAAAACAGACGGAGCGAAGGAAATTCTTAGTTAAATCTGCTTCTACCTTGTTGTTTCTAGGTTTCCTGTGGTTTCTTCTCTCAACTTTTAAACTGCATTTGATCCAGAGAGAATAGCTTAACTCTACAAGCCTTCATTAAAGTTTAGCTGAATGTGCAGGTTTTCATAATCCCTTCTGCAGACCCCAGGACAGTAGGGATGAAATAGCATTCTTCTGACGATACACTGTCAAGTTCTACTCTATTCTCCTGCTTCTGTTTTTTTTTTTTTTTTTTCTTTTTCATTTATAGTCACACAAGGCTTTGACTGTACCAGCAGTGACTCTGAGATTGGGGCTTTTTATAAAGAGCAGTGCTTGATGTGGTTTACTTTTTTTTTTAATATTGGCATATAGCCCATCCAGGCTGCCACATAACATTGAGCAGAGTTCCCTGTGCTATATAGTAGGTCCTTTTTGGTTATCCACTTTAAATATAGTTGCTATATTTTTAAATAAGTATATTCTGATGCTGGGAAAGATCAAGGGCAGAAGGAGAAGAGGGCCTCAGAGGATGAGATGGCTGGACGGCATCACTGATGCAATGAACGTGAACTTGGGCAAACTCCAGGAGATGGTGAGGGACAGGGAGGCCTGGTGCGCTGCACAGTCCAAGGGGTGGCAAAGAGTCGGCCACGACCGGCCACAGAACAACAACAACAGCAATATAGCCAACTAATGATATTTTCATAGTTTCAGGTGCCCAGCAGAACAACTCAGCCATACAGTGACTTGTATCCAGCCTCCCCTCAACCTCCCTCCCATCTGGGCGGCCACATCACATTGAGTGGAATTCCGTGTGCTCTACGGTAGGTCCTTGTTGGCTATCCATTTTAAATACAGTGGCATGCTTTCCAATGAGGCTCACATCCTCTGACTTTTCTTTTCTCTTTTCTCATCCTTTCTCCACACATCAGTGCCTTCTCCCCACTCCTTTCCCCCTTTCTTCTGTTGCTTTTTATTTTTATTTTAATACAAAGAGAGTAGTAGCAATAGTGGCTTGGGAAATAATTATTACCCCCAAAACAAGGTTAATTGATAATTTTAAAACACAGTCCTGTAAAGCTGACATCTTCTCTCATGAAAGACAATTTAAAAACCTACTGTGAGCATTATTTACAATACACAAGATTTGGAGGCAACCTAAGTTTCCATCAACAGAGGAATAGATAAAGATGTGGTATAAATATATATATTATATATGTGTGTATATATATATATATATATAATGGAATATTATTCAGCCATAAAAATGAATGAAATTTTGTCACTTGTAGTAAACTGGATTGGCTTGGAGGGCATTATGTTAAGAGAACCAAGTCAGACAAAGAAAGACATATACTACGTGATATCACTTAAATGTAGAATCTAAAAAAAGTTTTAAAAATGTAGGCAGTGTAGCAAAAAACAAGCAGACTCACAGATACAGAGAACAAACTAGTGGTAACCAGTGAGTGAGGGCACTACGACAGTGGGGGATTAAGAGGTACACACTATTATGTATAAAATAAGCTACAAGCTATCATACAACATGGGGAATATTGCCAATATTTTATAATACCTATAAATGGGGTATAACTTTTAAAAATTGTGAATCACTATATTGTACACCTATAACATATACTTGTTTTGTTACTGTTTTTGTTGTTTAGTTGCTAAGTCATGTCTGACTCTTTGTGACCCCATGTACTGTAGTCCGCCAAGCTCCTCCATCCATGGGCTTTCCCAAGCAAGAATATTAGAGTGGGTTGCCATTTCTTTCTCTAGGGGATCTTTCCGACATAGGGACTGAAACTGCATCTCCTGCATTGCAGGCAGATTCTTTACCACTGAACCACCAGGGATTATATAATACTGTACATTAACTATTCTTCAATTAAAAAAAAAAAAAAACAGCTACTAAGGACTTCCATGAAATGTTCGGTGTCAGGGAAGCAACTTTAGGCTGTTTCTCACTTGCCAGCAATTTTCCTGTGGCTTGAGAGAACAAGACTTGAGAAAGGGGCTTTCTGATGGGCCCAGTTTCTTTGGAGCATCAGCTGAGTTGGTCTGTTTCAGGGGGTTGGCTGCTCTTAGAACGCTCACAATACAGAACTGGTCAGAAGTTCTCATTTCCTACATGGGCAAGTCTGAAAACCAGAGATGTGGAACGTCTTGGTCCATGTCACACAGTCTTTGAATGATAGACTAACTCCTAGTTCCCTGAACTCAGTTCAGGGCTTATTCCTACATTCTGGTAGTTCTTAAATATTGGCCATCAGCCTGGAGCTGATCTGTGATGAAGGATGTGGTTGTCCTCAGCTAAAGGAAGAAAAGCCACAAGAAGGTGAATTTCTCATAGAGCTGACTTCATTTCATTTCAGAGTGTCTTGAATTTTGGTGTGGCAGTATCTGTGCTTGTGTGAGGTGGTGAAAGTAATTTATACTTGTTTTGCCTTTGTTTGTTTTTAAGCATCTTTTCTTGGCAAAATTAAATTGTTGGCAACTCAATGATGGAACTTATATATTTATTTGGAATTTTACTCCTCTGTGAAATTCAAAAGTCCAGGAAACACTGCAGTAGACCCTCTTCTTCTCTCTCCACAGACCCAGAAGGGCACTGCTGTGAATCTCTCCTCCTTCCAATTTTGTTCTTGGCAGAATATCTCTTATGATTCTTGGCCACAGGCTGTGGAAACCTCCTTGGGTGGAAGGTTAGCATGGGTGGGGTTTACACTGAGCTGTACTACCAACTAGGGTGCCATATTTGTCAAGCCATTAGTGTCCTTGGATTTTATTTTTCTTATTATAAAAATGAATGGGTTAGGTAAGTTAATTTGGGACTTTTTAAATTCTCTTTCTCTCTCTTCCTGTGTGTTTGGCAGCTTCAAGTTCTGTTTGTAAAGCTGTGCTTATAAAGTGATGCTTCATCAATCTGGACTATAGAGGCTTGGTGGGAGGAAGTAGAGATGGAGGAGATATAAAGAGAAAGAAGAAGGGGTCTTGTTCATGGAATTTTTCCGGCAAGAATACTGGGTGGGTTGCTAGTTTTCTTCTCCAGGGGATCTTCCAAACCCAGGGACTGAACGCACATCAGTGTCTCCTGCATTGGCAGGCAGATTTCTTTTTAACCACTAGAGCCACCTGGGAAGCCCCTTACTCACTCGAACAGGGCAAATTCTAATGACCAATATACACAACTCTGAATTTCTTGCTCTGTTTACTAATGTGGCCATGTCTCTTTTTGTTCTTTATTCATATTTTGGTGCTAAGGATGTCTGGTATTTGCTTACATAGTTAAAGTGAAAGTCACTCAGTCCTGTCTGACTCTCTGCGACCTCATGGACTATAGAGTCCATGGAATTCTCCAGGCCAGAATACTGGAGTGGGTAGACTTTCCCTTCTCCAGGGAATCTTCCCAACCCAGGGGTCTCCTGCATTGCAGGTGGATTCTTTACCAACTTAGCTATCAGGGAAGCCTTTGCTTACATAAACTACACCTGAATTTATACACATTTAAAATTTCCCCTAATGTATCTCTCTATGTATATATTGTTGTGCTGATAGAAAAAACAAGGAAATTTTGGTTTGAGATTTGGTTCAGAGTTTAGCTCTGTCACTTAGCTGTTGGGAGGCTCTGAGTGAGTTCTCTGACTTCTTTTCTTACTAGAGATAATGACTTCCTTCAGAGAAACCCTAATGATTAAGTGAACATAGATTATAAACTATAAATGTCTATATAAATATCAAGCATTAGTATCCTGCATCTGATCTATATTTTACACAATACCTGCAATGGATTGATATATAGAATGTAAGTATGTATACATTCCATAATTTTATGTAATAACTACACACTTCTGCAATTAACTGTTTTCCTCTCTTTTTTATTTTAAAAAGTAATCAGTATTTATTATGCAAAATCCTTGCTGTGAAGCCCCTGCCAGGTTTTGTCTACATATTTCTTACCTTTTGACTTTCTCTCCTAGCTTGTGAGTGAAAGTCGCTCAGTCATGTCCAACTCTTTGCAACCCCATGGACTATACAGTCTACGGAATTCTCCAGGCCTTTCCTTTCTTCAGGGGATCTTCCCAACCTGGGAATCGAACTGGAGTCTCCCGCATTGCAGGCTGATTCTTTACCAGCTAAACCACAAGGGAAGCCCTAGCCTGGAAGTCATGAAATACCCCTTAACTCAGTTAAGCTCTTATGAGTCACCTTGCTTACAAGATAAAGCTCAACATTTCTTAACCAGGCTTGTCAAACCTTTCATAAGTTTATACCAAAATATATTTCCTGCCTTCTATAACCCAGACATATTTCCAAAACTCTGCCCATTTAAGCACATTATAGACTGAAATTCCTATCCTCCTACCTCATCTGGCAAAGCCGTACTCACCTTATTTCAGTCTTTACTTCTCAGCTCTCCTAGGCAGGTTTAGTCTCCTCTGTGAACCCCTTACACGATGCCTTCTGATGTCTTGATGTTGCAACACATACACTGTACTGTAAATGTTTATGGTATTACTCTTTTTAAGTGAAGAATAGTATATTATATGACCCTTGACTATCATTGCCTATCAAAGTATCTGGCAGATAGTAAATACTTAGTAAATGTTTGTGGTTCTATCAGTATTGCTGTAACGGTACAACTGTTGATATTTTTGTCATTCATCCTTTATCTAGTAAATTTCAACTGAGATATGGTCAAGGTTTTTTTTTTTTTCTCTTGCTCTTTTTTGACTCCTTATCAATAAAAGTACCAAAATTTGAGCAGTATATCTGATCTCATTTCACTGTTAAATCACTGAAATTCAGGACTGATTGATTAAGATCATTTTAATTGTTCAACTGGATCAACTGGACAGCAATCCAACTGAAAGCATGCTGAGCAGCTTTCAAAAGTTTATTTCAACTGCTATATAAGGTCATCTTCTTAGCATCTCCTAAAGCTTCTCTTCATTATGAAGTGTAGTTGTAGTTAAATATATTACCTTACTTTTTGTACTATAATGTACTTATACTACACACACACACACATACACATATATGAAATTCCATGAAAAAGATGAAAAGAAGAGGATAGAAAATATCCAGGGATTTGTAGATTTCTGAAGAATCTGCATACTTTTTGAAAGATGATCAAAATTAAAATGAATCTTGCCAACTCACCAATAAGCTTTTACCATTTACATGGTAAAAGTTTGTTAAGTGATTAAAAAGTGGGATAGAGAAGGACATTACTGATAAGTGAATAACAGGAATATAACTATATTGCAAAATAATTTATAGCATTCCCATCCTTTGAGTTAAATGTGAATCTATATGCAACTCTAATCTTCAACTTTTCATTTCTTAAAATAGGTTTGGAATGGATTTGGATAGTGATTTCCAGACATTTAAATATTTGTTCCAACTCAATTTCTTCTTAAATCATCAACTGCTCAATACTAATTGTTGCAAACTGAGTTGAAAGCCAAGTCTGAAAGAAAATCATGGTTTTGACTTAATTTATTCTTTGGGATTTTTTTTTTTTAATGGCTTGATTTCTGTACAGGAGTATGCAAATGTGTATTGGGACAGAGGTGGAGTCAATGATTAAAGAATTCTGATCTGGGTCTGTTTCCAAATCTCAAAATCAGTGCCTTTAATATGATTATTTATCCAACCTCTCCAAAAAGATTCAAATTCTTTATGGAATGTGTGTTCAAAGACCAGAAACTATTTTGATTATTTCTTTGTTTATTTTTCTATAAAGGAATACCTCTTCCATAGTTCAGATTCGTTGAGAAGCAGATTCTGAGAAATGCAGGCAGAACGTTTATTAGTAAGTGCTTTGAAGCATAACTTCTGTGACGGAGTTAAGGAGGCAGAATTGGGCAGAAGCAGAAGTTAAATTGCAATGCTTTTGACATGTTAGATTGTCTGACTCTTTTGTGACCCCATAGACTGTAGCCTGCCAGACTTCTGTGTCCATGGGATTCTCCCGGCAAGAATACTGGACTGGGTTGCCATTTCTTTCTCCAGGGGATCTTCCTGATCCAGGAGTGGAACCCGCGTCTCCTGTATTGGCAGGTGGATTGCTAACTGCTTGTGCCACCTGGGAAGACTTGGACAATTTCTGAGGCGTTACTAACTATTATGTCAAGGACAGGCAACATGTCCAGCATCTGAGGAGATGAGTACCTTGGTCCTCAAAAGAAGAGAGATATAGTTCATGCACCAGAGCAGCCCCTGCAGACTACAATCTGGTGGCTCAGATGGTAAAGAATCTGCCTGGAATGTAGGAGAGCTGGGTTCGATCCCTGGGTCAGGAAGATAATTAGCTAATTTTGGCTAATCTCTATTGATTGCTCCCACTCTAGAATATCCAATTTATATTATTTCTCCATTGGGTGGTTTCTTAGTACTTTTGGGCTGCTATAACAAAACACCATAGACTGTGTGGCTTATACACAATAAATATTTCTCACACTTATGGAGACTGGGAAGTTGAAGATTAAGGCTTCAGTGGATTCTATATCTCATGATAGCCTGCTTCCTGGTTCACAGATGTCATATCACTTTGTCCTCAGAGGGTGGAAGGGACAAGAGAGCTCTCCGGGGACTCTTTTATAAGAGCACTAATTCTGCTCATGAGGGCTCCACCATTATGACTTAATCATCTCCCAAAGGTCCCATCTCCAAATACCATCACATTGGGGAATGAGTTTCAGTGTATGCATTTTTAGGGGAATAAGCACATTCAGCATGTTGTGTTGGTAAAGTTCTTCAAGGCTGAGTTACATCTACTCTATTATTTTTTTACTTCTTCGAATCTGTCCCATAATGAATAACTGAGTGACTATATACACATGTATATAATTGTATATATATATATATAATCAATTCACTATACATATGTGTGTGTGTATCTATATATGTGTATGTGTGCATAATTTGAAAAATATGAAAAACATAATTTGAAAGTGCTATGCTGATGGATTTGGAGATGGAGGAAGAGGCCAAAAGACTATGAATGCCAAAAGACCTCTAAAGACTGAAAAAGGCCAGGAAATGGATTCTCACAAGAAACTTCCAGAAGGAATACAGCCATCCCAAAACCTGATCTTAGCCCAGAGACTGATTTTAGAATTTTGACCTCTGCAACTGTAAGAAATGATGTTCTTAAACCACTAAATTTGCAGTAATTTGTTACAGCAACAATAGGAAACTGATAATAATAGGTTTTGTCTATTTGAAATTATGTCATGGGGTTTCTATGTGTCTGTAACCATTTGACTATGCTTGTAATTTCTTGTAATGTTTCCCAATGTGCAAATAATGAATAAGACTTATTAGTCAATAAATGTATTATGGGGGACTTCCCAGGTGGTGCTAGTGGTAAAGAATCCATCCGCCAATGTAGGAGATGCGGGTTCAATCCCTGGGTCAGGAAGAATCTCTGGAAGAGGTCGTGGCAAACCACTCCTCTATTCTTGCCTGGAAAATCCCATGGACAGAGGAGTCTAGTGAGATACAGTCCATGGGGCAGCAAAGAGTCAGACACAACTGAGTGACTAAGCATGCACATGCACACACACACACACACAAACACACACATAGAGAGAGAGTTACATGGGTAGGCAGATGGATATGTGTATATACATCTCATAGATGGAAATGTGGAACACCAGAGGCCATTTTTAGTTTGATAGATACCATGTTTATAGTACTTAGTATTTTTAAAATTTAAACAAAATTTTAGAATCATAAGATTTAACATATAAATTCTGGATTTATAACTTCCTTAAAAAACCAAAAGTCAACAGTGGGCCTAGATTTTCAGGTGGCAAAATCTTAGGACCAAGTGGCATCTGTTCATGCGTGTGTGCTCTGTCACGTCAGTCATATCTGGCTCTTTGCAATCCTATGGACTGTAGCCCACCAGTCTCCTCTGTCCATGGGATTCTCCAGGCAAGAATACTAGAGTGGATTGCCATGTCCTCCTCCAGGGGATCTTCCTGACCCAGGGATCAAACCTGCATCTCTTAAGTCCCCTGCATTGGCAGGAGGGTTCTTTACCACTAGCATCACCTGGGAAGCCTGAGTGGTATCTATGCTTGTGATATAAAACATGACTTCTCTAGATGGCCTTGCTTTCTATCCACAGGTACACGTGTGCACTTATGCACCTGTCTGGTCCACCACACTCAGCCTGGCCTAATTAAGATACTGCATCTTTGTTTTATTTAGTTGCTAGTATCATATGAACTGCCTTGTTTATTTAGCATTGTTAAGAAGAGTTGAAAATTATAAATAAAAATCCTATGTGTAAATTAATATCTAGGAATAACTATTCTCTTTAACTCCCTCCTATTTTTTACTTCTATACCTTCTAATTAAAATAGCAAACCATTTCCTTATTTCTTATTATGGATTCATGCTTCTAGCTAAAATAGTGCCTAGGATGTGGAGATGGGATGGGGAGGGATGTCAGAGGTAGAACTCGCTGTAATATTTTTGAGCAACAAATCCAACAGGAACTTTCTCTGCAAAGCTTCATGAATGTCTGAGTCTGAAATGTAGCTACAAGTGTGGACTCTAACATTGGCCTGCCTAAGTTCAAACCCAAGATACACCACTGATTAGTTGTGTGTCTTGGCTCAAGTTACTTAATTTCTCTGGTTCTATTTCCTCATCTGCACATGAAAGTAATAATATATTCCTCATGGTTGAGCATTAAACTAGTTGATATTTGTAGGTCATTTGGAACTGACATGACACAAACCAAGTATTCACATAGCACCTACTTGTTCTAGGACTAGCCTTTAACCTCCCTCACTACCAGTCTTATTCACCTAACACGATGTCCTTAAGTCTAACCAGCAAGCCACACATCTAGCCAACAACCGAAAGTATGGCCTTACTACTAAATGTGACAGTTTACTCATCCATCCATCTGTGCTCACATTTACTATAAAGAAAACAAGCAAATGATAAAGTGAAGATTAGGAAGAAATGATAATTGGCAGCAGACCGAGTGCTATTTTTTAGAAAAAAGATATTCATTGTCCCCAGATGGGATGCTTTTGAGAGTACCTGGTCACTGAGACCTCTGACTTCCCAGCTGAGGTTTTATACAGTTTGGAATAATCATTTTTATGAAATAAGTATAATTCATAGCAAGCATGATAAACTGGATATTTACAGGTACAGGTGTTTGTGCACGTGAATATCTACACATATTCACATATTTGTAAACTAATCACATTTAAGATGGAATGAATGCATCATTTATCCTGTTTTTCAGAAGGCAAAAGAATGATCCAAAACAGAATTAAAGTAAATAACATACAACACTACAAAATAGACACCATAAGAATTTTCCCACAAATGTCTCCCTATAACATTAAAAAAAAAAAAAAAAAGCCCCTCTAGGAAACATATGATTAGCTTGGTCAATAAGTTTAGATTTTGTATAAATAGAAGCCATAATTTATTTTACAAATGCATGTGCCCATGATGACATTTTTCACTTTTCTTTTTAGAATTTCTGTTTCTGAGGATTTCCCATAAAAACTATGAAATTTGTAACTTAGATTAACCACATACCACATGATCTAACCACGTTCTTTTCTTTAATGTAGTGACTAGTTTCTGAGACCTTCTGACATGGCTCTGTAAAGCTATTGCAATAGTGGGACTTTTCATTTTATTTATTTATTTTGTGATTTACAATAATATGTCTGGAGTCAGGGGCCGGGTTAATGTGGTGAGTGCGTCTGGGTTTTGTGTACTCTGGATTGGTGATTCTCTGTGCAGGGATTTACTTTAGTGTGTTTGAGATATAAAAATGTAGCAGAAACAGGAAAAAGCTTTTGTGTGCTTCCTTAGCCTCAAAGCAGTCCCAGCCCACTAAACTGTGCGGGTGGTTTGGGGATTTAGTTTTTTCTTTGAGCCACTGTGCACATCATAAAACTGAATTTCAAGTGATGCTTTTCAAATAGATTCTACTTTTCATACATTACTTTAGGTATCTATTATATAGCTGAGATAATGTAATAGAAAGAATAATTTGTTCTCTTTAAAAATGGGTGATTTTAGGCATAGAAGTAAAAGACTAATCTGAAGTAATTCATAATTACTGAGGTCCATATGCTTCTTGGTGGAACAACTTGGAAGAAGACAGTCTTATATTTGTTGTGTAATCTTCTATATCTAGAGATTTTTACCTTTAGTTATGAGCCTTAGCTCTCTATTTTATTTAATGTTCTATTAGACTATAACAGACTATAGACAAATAGATTATAATGTTCTATTAGAGGAGGATGTGCAGAAAAATATGTCATTACCTTTATTACCAGAACAGACATGACAGTTGTTGCTATCACTTATATTTATAAGAATATGAGGAGTTCTCCTTGCCACCTATGGAATTAAAAAAAAAAGCGCTTCCATGCATATATTACGGATACCAAATTACTTATATGGAGGTCATACGACTTACTTTATAATTTGTTGAAAAAATTTAAAGTTCTGACATTCATATAAAATAAATTGTTCTTCTAAAGGCTAGTTGTTTTATTGCAGACAGTGGACATTAAGGGATGGAACAGTAGATACTCTACTTGTTAAAAGTTAGAGTCAGAAAAGAGAGAGCAGAAAGAGCTAGTTTAAACAGTTCATGAATTCTGGATAATTTATGTTTATAAAAATATTCTATTGTTAGATTACCTTGACGTAACAAAACTAGAATTTTCGTCAAAAACCCCATCAGTCATATGCTTCTATACGTGACAATGGGTAAGTGTGTGCTGTCATGTCCAACTCTGTGGGAGCCCATGGACTGTAGCCCAGCAGGCTCCTCTGCCCATGGACTTCCCAGGCAAGAATACTGGAGTGGGCTGCCATTTCCTTCTTCAAGGGATCCTCCCAGCCCAGTAATCAAACCCAATTACCTTGCATCTCCTGCATTGGCAGGCAGATTCTTTACCACTGGTGCCACCTGGGGAATCCTATAATGAAAGTGAAATTGTTAGTTGCTCAGTTGTGTCTGACTCTTTGTGGCCATATAGACTGTAGCCGACTAGGTTTCTCTGTCCATGAAATTCTCCAGGCAAGAATGCTGAATTGGGTAGCCATTCCTTTCTCCAGGGGATCTTCCCAACCCAGAGATAGGACCCAGGTCTCCGGCATTGCAGGCAGATTCTTTACCATCTGAGCCACCAGGGATATGTGATGAAATAGCCTTAAAGAAGCTAACATGAACAGCTTTAGCAACTACAAAGTTTCAAGGTTTTTCTTTTTTTCCTGAACTAATTAAAATGTATATAAATTAAGATGGAATTATTTTGGACAATGTTTTTATCTTTGATACAGATGTAATAGATCTTATACTCATAGCAAGATCTTTATTCACAGCGTTTCAATCCTTGTAGTTCCAATAATATACCAGAGAGAAACATAATCACAAAAATATTAAAAAAAAAAAAAAACTTTTGGTAACCTTTAACAAAGTGTGTAAAAGAAAGGTGATTAAAAAAAATAAAGGCTGAGCATTTGGTAATTTATTTTAACTAATTCAGTATTTACTGAAGTTTGAGTTAAGAATTAAAATCTAAACCTGGTATATTATGGACATGGTTAAGTTTTAGTCACTCACTCATGTCCGACTCTTTGCAACCCCATGGACTGGAGCCCACCAGGCTCCTCTGTCCATGGGATTTTCCAGGCAAGCATACTGGAGTGGGTTGCCGTTCTCTCCTTCAGGGGAATCTTCCTGATTCATGGATCAAGAAGAGGTCTCCTGCATTGCAGGCAGATTCTTTACTGTCTGGGTCACCAGGGAAGCCCTGAACATGGTAGAAGAAAATTAAGAAAGAAAATGAATGAAAAAAATATTTAAGGAAGTTACAACTTTGAAACATCTTAAAGAATTTCTTGGTCATGGCACTTTTCACCTGACTCTATAATTTTGACATAGTATAATCTATAATAGCTTTCAGTAAAGATACATGCACTTGATACAAAATAAAATACTGTTGTTTTGGATACTGAACAACAGAAAAAATATGTTTTTCATAAAAGATGAGTAATTCTTACATCCAAATAAACACTCAAAATGCTGGATCTTACAGTAATGAGAGGAAAAATTTAAAAAAAAAATCTGATATCTTCAGCTTTTTTTTCTCTAATATTCTGTTATTTTGCTGTTAACCAATATATTATTTATAGTGGATTTCAGGGATATAAAAATAAAACCTGAAATAAAATAAAAATATAAAAACCTGAAAATGATTGATAAGACTCATCATAGAATACAGACTGGATAGAGTAAGAAGTAAAGGTGACAGAGTACTAAGACATAGGAAGAATATACAAAGGTACATAACTACAGGTACCAAAGAGTCAAAAAATGTTACTGTGACACAATGATTTTAGCAAGTGAGACATAAGAGATTGAGTTTATTTGGAAAATTTGGATTGAAATTATCAGGGAAAGTGTATGGTCCAGATATAACTAGAACACAGAGTGACTGCATCACAGTGGAGATAAAGGGCATGGAATTCAGATGATAGTGTGTTGTACAGATGTCTCACAAATATGATGGTTTCACAAGGGTCTGGCAAGATTTGGAATGGGCCGGAAGATGTGACCAGTCTCCAGAATCTTAATGGGTGAGAGAATGTTAGTATGTGATAGTGTTCAGATGATATAGCCGAAATCCAGGGACCCCCAAGAAAACTAGGAGGATAATAGGCTTTAAAGTCATCAAGATTGAATGACCTTCCCAAATTAGAGAACATATTAAGTAAGTACAAATAAGCAGGTCTTATCCCAGGTGGCTCAGATGGTAAAGAATCTGCCTGCAATGCAGCAGACCCAGGCTCAGTTCCTGGGTTGGGAAGATCCCTTAGAGAAGGGAATGACCATCCATTCCAGTATTCTTGTCTGGAAAATTCCATGGACAAAGGAACTGGCAAGCTATAGCCCATGGGGTTGCAAAGAGTTGGGCAGGACTGAACAATTAACACTTTCACTTCATCTCAGGTAGATTCTGTTCCCTAAAAGGATGTCTCAGCTCTCCTAAACTTGAGGAAGTCAGTCCAGTGTACCCTAAGTTTTCTACTCAAGAAAGTCTGCTTCCTGAGTGGATTCATTTACTCATGACTGCTGTTCTTTCAATTTTTATCTAGTAACCCTGACTCAGTATCTGCCTTCTTGCCTTGACATGTAAATTTGACTCCTCCAAAATATAGGCAGACACTAAAAATTAGACAGGAAAGAGATTGGTGGAAATTCATGTAAGACTAAAAGGAGAAGGAGGCGGCAAAGGTAAAAAGTGTGTCTGATACCTTAGGAAAGAGAGAGAAAGAAGACTTGGTTAGAATGAACCTCAGGCTAGAGGGAGGCTCCGAAAATCTTGACCAGATCAGAGGGAGGTCCCAGAGCACAGGTGGCCAGTTTGGTAGTCCCAAGTGAAAAGTAGCTTCAATTGTGTCCAACTCTTTGCTTTACTGTGGACTGTAGACTGCCAGGCTCCTCTGCCCATGGGATTTTTCCAGGCAAGAATACTGGAGTGGGTTGCCATTTCCTTCTCCAGGGGATGGATCTTCCTGACCCAGGGACCGAACTCTGCATTGGCAGGCATGTTCTTTACCACTAGCGCCACCAGGGAAGTCCCTGAGTAGTCCTGTCTTGGGCCAACCTGGACTGCTCCAGGACCTCCATCTGCTAGGCTCAGTAATGACTGGAAGCAAGCCTCATAGTGCCATAGCCTCCATGTTGAATCCATAGGTGATGGATGGATGGCAGCTGGAGTCCATCAGCAGGCTCTGCTAATGCAGCATGTTCCCTCAAAGGCAGATCTGAATGTGAACCTCAGGGGCCGCCATCCTTATAGCAGCATGGGTGCCTAACTTCAATCACCAAGCCCCTTGGCACACCATGGATGGTCCCTGAGCAGGCTGCATGGTGTTTTTGGAATCTGCGGAATGCAGATGGAGGTCAGATCTATGGTTACCATCAGCTATTGAATTTTGATTCTGTGATTCATTTAACAAATATTTATTGAGCACCTGCTATTTCCCTGGCACCAGTGGTACAGCATGAACACCAAATCAGAGTGAACACCACAAGGACTGCATATTTAAATCCTGCCATTCTCATTTCATTCCTTCAGTTCAGTTCAGTCACTCAGTCATGTCCAACTCTTTGTGACCTCATGGACTGCAGCAGGCCAGGCTTCCCTGTCCATCACCAACTCCTGAAGCTTGCTCAAACTCATGTCCATCCAGTCTGTGATGTCATCCAACCGTCTCATCCTCTGTCTCCTCCTGTCTTCAATCTTTCCCAGCATCAGGGTCTTTTCCAATGAGTCAGTTCTTTACATCAGGTGGCCAAAGTGTTGGAGCTTCAGCTTCAGCATCAGTCCTTCCAATGAATATTCAGCAGTGGCCACAGGACTGGAAAAGGTCAGTTTTCATTACAATCCCAAAGAAAGGCAATGCCAAAGAATATTCCTTCCTCAGGTCATTGTTATACAAATTTAACTACTTTTAAATTTTTTTTAATTACCATTTTTACTGAGTTTTTATGTTTATTTAGCTTTATATTTCCCCCCTCAGCATTGCTTCGTGTATCCTACCTCTTTCTGTGTTCATGTATTCCCTTTAAGTCAATGAGACACATACTTTAATAATTTTTCAATGATGATCTGTGTAGAAAATTTTACCCTTTTGTGTGAAAATGTTTTTACTTTTGAATGATTGTTTGTATGTGCTTACTCGTATCAGACTCTTTGTAACCCCATGAACTGTAGTTCACCAGGCTTCTCTGTTCATGAGATTTTCCAGGCAAGAATACTGCATGGGTTGCCATGCCCTTCTCCAGGGGATCTTCCCAACTCAGATCGAACCTACATCTCCTGCATCTCTTGCACTGGCAGGCAGATTCTTTACCCCTGAGTCACTTGGGAAGCCTAGGTAGTGTTTGGCCTGAGTGCATGCTCAGTCATGTCCAACTTTTTATAAACCCATGGCCTATAGCCCGCCAGGCTC
Organism: Cervus elaphus; assembly: GCF_910594005.1. NCBI lineage: Eukaryota > Metazoa > Chordata > Mammalia > Artiodactyla > Cervidae > Cervus > Cervus elaphus. Next base: position 42,572,132 of record NC_057835.1, on the reverse strand, counting down.
TTCTGTCCATAGAATTTTCCAGGCAAGAATACTGGAGTGTGTTGCTGTTTCCTCCTCCAGGGGATCTTCCCAATCCAGGGATCAAACCTGTGTCTCTTGCAAGTCTCCTACAGTGCAGGTGGATTCTTTACTACTGAGCCACCAGGGAAGCCCTCCAACTATTGTTTAGTGAAAGTGAATATTTCCTGTCTTGTCATGTATAATTTTTTAAAATAATGCTGAGCTATAATAAAGTACTAATTTCTAATAAAGTGGGTGACTTTTATTTCTGATAAAGTTTAGACTATTCCCTCTATTTATGAAGTAATATTAATGGCTAATATTTATATAGTACCAACTGTATGCCAGAAACTAAGTGCTTTACGGATATTGCTTCACTTCATGTCCATAACACACCTTGTAGTCAGCATTGTGATGATTACAATCCCATTTTACAGATGAAGAAAATGAAAGCAGAGTGGTTAATTTTCCCAAGTCTTATAGGCATTCCAAATTTGTACTCAGGCAATATCCTGGTTACCCTGGCTAGGAATTCACTTTTTAAATTTTCTAGCTCTGATTTTTCCTTTTTAACTGTCCTAATTTTTTTTGTCAATTACATCTTTATATTATGTACTTCTACTAGAGGTGGATCTAGTCAGTCATCTTTGAGATGGCTCTTATATGCTTCCTGTATTTTTAATAACCTTTGTTAATGACACATTAACTTTTTAAAATTCCTTTTTAAAAAGCGTATGTACTCTAAATTTTAGAACGCTAAGATAAGTGCCTAGTTTTTCCCAGACTAGTTGTAGATTTTTGTACTCAGAGAAAATTTCTGAAGGCATGATCTTACAAAACCACAAGCAGGTCTAGAAGAGAGAGAATTCTACCTGAATGTCGTGAAGTAGGTAAGCTTATTAAGGATTGATAGAAATCTAGTATTACTTTGGGTTCTATCCCACTTCATTTTTAAAACTTTTTTTTTAATTTATTTTTTATCTTATTTATTTAGCTGTGCCAGATCTCAGGTATGGCATGAGGGATCTTCAGTTGTGGCATGTGGGATCTAGATCCCTGACCAGGGATCAAACCCAGGATGCCTGCGTTGGGAGTGCAGAATCTTAGCCACTGGACTACCAGGGAAGTCTCTTTACTTTTGGCTATGCCTTGAGGCTTCTGGATCTTAGTTTTCTAACCAAGAATTGAACCTCGGTCATCAGCAGTGAGAGCATGGAATTCTAACCACTGGACCACCAGGGAATTTCTCTCATTTTAAAACTTTTAAAATATGAAAGAGTTATGTAGAAAGACATACTTATATAGTATTAATAGATTTAAGCTTTTAGTGGCTCAGTTTTTTTTTTTTTGCCACTTCATTTTTTTAATTGAAAGATAGTTGCTTTTCAGAATTTTGTGGTTTTCTGTCACACATCAGCAAGAATCAACCATAGGTACACCCATGCCCCCTCCCTCCAGAACCTCCTGTCCATCTCCCTCCCCCTCCCACCCTTCCAGATTGTCACACAGCTCCTGTTTTAGTTCCCTAAGTCATATGGCAAATTCCCATTGGCTATCTGTGTTACATATGGTATTATACATTTCCATGTTACTTTCTCCATACATTTTGAGGGCATACGGGCTTCCCAGGTGGCGCTAGTGATAAAGAATCCACCTGCCAATGCAGGAGGCGCAAGAGACAAGGGTTTGATCCCTGCATCCGGAAAGTTCCTTGCAGTAGGAAACGGCAATCCACTCCAATATTCTTGTCTGGGAAATTCCATGGATAGAGGATCCTAGTGGGTACAATCAGTCCATGGGGTCTTAAAGAGTATTAAAGAGTGACTGAGCACATAAAGTTGGCTTGAAATCTAACACTGGCTTCTCTTTGGCATAGAAGATAGGCGCATGACCTCCAGATGCCCTTCACTGGGTTAATTCCAGCTGCTCACACACTGGTTACATGACTTTGGATATACATTTTTTGAGCAATAATAGTAAGTTCCTCAGGGAGTTCTTGCATTAAGGGAGTTCTTAGAACAAACGTTTGCATATAACAAATAATGTTGCTTTGGCTATTATTATTACTACACCTTCTACAGCTATAATTAACTTGTTTTTGGTTAGTCGCCAAGACCTGTCTCTTTTGTGACCCCATGGACTGTAGCCCTCCAGGTTCCTCTATCCATGGGATTTCCCAGGCAAGAATACTGCAGTAGGTTGCCATTTGGTTTTCCAGGGTATCTTCCCCAATCAGGGATCAAACCTTCATCTCCTGCTTTGCAGGCAGATTCTTTACTGCTGAGCTACCAACATAGCGGTTCTCAAATTTGGTATTCTATAAAATAATAAAAAGGAAAAAAATAGGGAATTGGCTTAAGGTATCCCAGATTTTAGTGACAGTAGAAAAATATTAATAATTACTACAGTCTACTACCAAGTGTATGAGAGAAATATTTTAAGACATAAAAAGAGAACAAAGATGGCTTTATACAAAACTCATTGCAATGTATTTATTATTCTGTTTCACCATGGAGCAGTAGAAACTTTGTCAAGAAATAGAACCAGTCTGGGATTTGAGAATCATTGTTTTAAATATCATTGCCCTGAAAGATAGGGCAAATTGCACACCCAGGGTGTTTTACTATAGCATCAATGTAATAGAGAAATAGCCCCTTATAGTTTAGGAATAGCTAACAAAATGTTATTGCTTTAAAAAAAGAGTCTAAATTAATCTTCAAGGATCACTTAATGAAAACGACCTAAAAGAGAAACAAATTGTGCACGTATATTATAGGAAATGACTACATATAGGTCTAAGGAATAATTAGTATGCTATTTTAAAAAATTACACTGAGGAGACTCAAAAGTTTAACATGAAGAAGGAAGTCATTCAACAGGGCTCTGATTCACTAAAATATAATGCCCAGCTTTCCATTCTGCAGTCTAATGAACAATAGAAGAACTTGAGGACTCAGATGAGCAATGCCAGATGATTAATGGATAAGAAAATAAAATGGAAATCTCAAGTAAAGTACATGGAATTTTATAATTTTAGGTTGGATAAAGTATGGCTAATGGTCATTTCAAGAAGTATTTTCAACTATAAACAGGGATTATAATATGTTGAATGGGGGTAGTTATTTTTTTTCCCTGAGATTCCAAATTGACTGGAGTTTAATCTTTAGAGGGGTTGAATTACCTATTGTCATTTACCCACACATCTATTGGATTCTGTTGGATAAATTCTCTGCCTAGGACACCAGACCAGGATCCTGGAGCATGTGTAATGATTCAAGATTAAAGACATGGATGAAGTGTTTGTGTCTTCCTTTCATAGTGCTTCTATTTGTCTACATTGATTTGTACACACATTACAAAAACAGAAGACTGGAAAACAAGGACTGTACAAATGAGATCAGGGAATTAAAAGAGCCTTTCAACTGAAGCAGCTAGAAGAAAACTTGTGAGGACATTTTAGATCCATAGACACATAAACGTGGGCAGGTAGATAAAGAGTCAGATTTGGAGTAAGTATTTAGAAAGAAGGTATGATCATTGCATAATAAATAGGATTAATTTGCTTGTAATAAAATGGTATCATATGAAAGTACTGGAATATAAATTTGAAAAGACAGATTACAGCCAGTTTACATGTTGAATGAACTTAATCATCTTAAAGTTGGGAGAACAGTTTATTATTTTCTACTTTCAAAAATATTGTTTAAAAATTCAGTTAAAAGAGCAATGCATTTTACCTAAACAATAGTAGAAGCTAGACTACCTGTAAACAACTTAATATAGGTATTGAATATGCATAGTATCCTAAGAATTCAAAACAACTTTTCTCTTTTCAACCATTAGGGTTGCCAGATTCAGCAAATAAAAAATATTGTGTTTTATCTGACCACCTATTAACAATATATTTGACTCTGTTCTGAACTAACACATCCATAGATTGAAATAGCTAAAAACAGCTTTGCTTTGGTTTTACAGAATGTGACGTGATCAATGATAAAACTGATCCTTTGTCAACTTTTGTTTTAGGGGTAGATAATATATCATGGATTTGTAAATCTATAAATCATCTCTATTTTACATTTGAAATTAACTATCATTTCTCTTAAAACTAATGTAGTGTACCCTTGTGTTTAAAGAAAGCAAATTATGTAAAAAAGTATATTCAGTGAAAATCGTTTCCTTCTTGTTAAATCTTAAGCTGTTTCATCAGTTTGTGATCTTTCTGTTATTGTATATTTAAATGTATGTACAAATCTTTACACACCTGGGACCATATTATACACACAATTTTACACCTTGCTTTTTTCAATTTATGTATCTTGGAAATCACCTTTTGTGAATAGATTATAGCTATGTATTATTATTTTTAATTGCTACATTCTATTCTATTAATACACCTTTATTTGAACAGCCACCTAATGATGGCCATTTAATGGTCTCTCTTCAGAGTTTAGGTATATAATTGAAATTGTATCGTAAAACTATTTGCCATCCTTATTTAATGTTCTTCATAATCATGTTTACATATTGCTCTGTAAATGAAAATGTTTGCAGTTTAGTTTTAAGGCTAGACGTGAAGGCTCCAGAGAACCCAGTGTGCATTGCTGACCTACTAACTATGTGCTAGCCCCTTTTTGTACTATCACTTCTCATTATCCAAAAGTCAAATAAGCAATGTTGGGGGCACAGTAGTGACCTGGCCATGCTTGCATATACTGTTGACGCGGCCGTCAGCAGCCTGGATTCAGCTTCTTCCACAGATACTTACGAGCACAGTCATCTGTCTGTACTTAGGTGGAATGCAAGCAGCAAAGCCCAGGTTCCAAAGCATAATTGATTTAAACCAAACTCTCGGTGTTCATAGGATGTCTCTGATCTCAATATCAGATAAAAGGGGATGAATGTTGCTGTAAATAAAGTTAAAAAAATTATAGCTGTGCAAAGGAAGATACTTTATAAAGAGGGTTCCCAATACCAATAATCTGCTGTCCCTTCAGAGCAGAATTAAAAACAATTTCTTAACAGGCCAGATAATTGTAATTATATTTCTGTCTCTGGAAGATCTCTGCTTCTATCATTTCAATAATTGCAAACAAACACGACAATTTCCTTCTGTCCTCTCCCTCCCCCAACATTGCTCTGAGACACCCTAAGATACTTTCAGGGAGCTCTTGAAATCTAGATTATTTTCAGGATAATAGTTTATTATTTTCCTTTTCCTTTTGGACTGAAGCTTGCACACGATACTGGAGCCTTAGGGGTTCTGCCTTCTTAGAATAAGTCAAGTGGCCCAAACTGTATTGAAAGTTATTGTATTCTTCGGGGTTATACACTTAAGCTAAAAAAGATGAGGCAATTTTCATTAAATTTCTTCTATTAGTTACATGTCTTTTTAATACTTTCTATGACAAGATGGAAAGTACCCATATAGAACTTCTGTTGCATATTGAAGTGTAAGTTATAATGTTTATCTCAAAGTAAAGCCTTTATATGGTTCAATTTGAGCTATATATAATAGACCCATTTTTCATGGCCTACAAATTATGATTATTCAGACTTGAGTATATACAGATACCTAGAAAATAAAGTGTGTCCATAACCTGAAGGAAAATGATTTACAGTATTTGTTGTTGATAAAATTTTAGCTTTCATGGAAAATTAGAATTTTGTAAAATATATACCTGCTATCATGAACTTGACAGATTTCCAATACCTAATGAAATTTCTGATGAGATCATGATGGTGATATTAATGAATGTGATTATTTTCTGATACTGTCTAATGAAATGTGTCAACATTTGAAAGATCTGCATAACTCAGTAAGCAGTATTCTCTAACAGACCAATTCTTAATGTTATAAAATCACGCATGGGTCAAAAATCTATTAAGAATGCAAGATAAATAATGAATTTTAATGTAAAATAAAATGAAAAGTTCATTGACATAGTTTTAGATTCCACATTGCAATAGAATTTTAGGAAACTAGGAAACATCAATATTTGATGTGTCTTAAAGAAAAATATCCACAATTAGATAAAAAAGCTACTAAAATGTTCTCTTTTCCAATTATATATTTATGAGAGGGTGAATTTTCCTTGTATCCTCAACCCAAGGTATATATTGCAATATGTATTTTTTTATTAGGTAGAAGCAGATATGATAATTCAGCATTTTTATTAAGTCACATAACAAGAGAGTCACAAAATTGTAATGCAATGACCTTTTCCTTGCTTTTAAAACTTGGAATGTATGATTATCTTAGCGTAGCATATTATATATGTTAACATTTTAAATGGGCTTGTAGTCACTATTTTTTAATGACTTAATAAATAGTTTAGAAACAGTTTCTGCTTTACTTTCTAATCCAGCAAATACCAATGACTATAACATACATAAATGAGGCTGTTGTCACCTTGGTAATTTTTTATAGTGATTTTGAGTCCAGAAAGTTTTGAGACCATCTGTTCTAAGCTGTCATTGGTAAGAATGTTTGTATCACTGTAGGATTACCAAATCAAAAGGAATGGATAGTTTATATTCCATTTAGGAAATATTTCAAATTGTAATTCAGATCCTCAAAGGCCCTTCATAAACACCTAGGAATGTACAAAATGCCTAACTGCAAGCTTTAGTGTATCTTCCTGGGCACATTGCCCCATTGCTTGTTATTTTAAGAGTTTGTATACCTTGTATGTCTAGTTCATCTTTATAATCATATAGTTTCCACAAAAGTGCATAACACAAAAAGGAGCCTCCTTGAATTGTATTGGTTTGGAAGAATGACTGAATGAACATAGACATTCACACAAGTGGTGCTCTGTAATCAGATATAGATGAAAATCTCATACCATCAAAACAATGTGGGTAGATGCAAGTGAATAAATATATCTTGAACATTAGCTCTGGTATCCTGCGATTCATGGGATCGCAAAGAGTCGGACACGACTGAGCGACTGAACTGAACTGAACTGAACTGAACTGAACATTAGCTCATGATTGCTGAAAATTTTGCTGTTTGAAAATGGAGAAAATAGTATCACCTCATATCCCCTTGATTAATAAATGCTTCATGAAAGATGTAAGGTTTTGAAAGTAAAAGGGGCGGTTTCAGGACTTGCCTGGTGGTCCAGTGATTAAGAATCCACCCTGCAAAGCAGGGGAAGCAAGTTCCATCCCTGATCAGGGAACTATGATTCCCACATGGCTGTTGGGCAACTAAACCTGTGCACCTCAACAAGAGAATTAGGTGCTCCAATGAAAGATCTTACATGACTCAACTAAGACCCCATGTAGTCAAGTAAACAAACAGAAATAAAAAATAAAATTTTAAAAATTTTAAAAAGAGCAATTTCAAGCACCAATGTCAGTACAAAGAACAGAAGACTGAAGGACAGTGTGAAATAATATTCTAAACAGTCGTTATAGTGAAGAAGGAACAAGGTGAATTCATTTAGGGGGAGCATGAAGGGATGAAGAAGACAGCTAATGCTCAAAGATGTACAACCAAGTCAGCCGAGAAATGATTACCTGGACAGAAAAGCGACCAGCCAGTAGTATTTCCATGAAACAATGAAGTTGGCTGCATGGTATTTTAAAAGTTAGAGCCCACACCTCTTAAATCATAGCTGAGTAACTGAGCCTAATATTTTGGAGGTTAATCAAAATAAGAAAATTAGGAAATTGGTTTTCTGAGATGCAATAAAGCTCAATTTGGGTCCTGAAACTGAAGCTTGCCTACTGATGTCAGAATATCCAACAGGTGAGAGAGAAGTGAATCCATGATTATTTTATTGAATTAAATTTAGGTGAGCTTTTATGGGGAATGTATGTGGAGAGAGATTTTTAACCTTATAGCTGAGGTAGTCAGGAAAGAATGTCTGTGGTCCAATTTGAAAAAGACAATAAAATAACAAAAATAGGAATTTCTGGCTGTCTCCTTACTGTCAGCATGATTAGTGTTGTTATGGTTGATGATTTTTAGTACAGTCAGAAACAGTAATATTATAAAAAAGACAATTTGAATTATTATTCAAATGTTTTACATTAACATATGGTAATATAAAGCAGATAAAGTCTCACTTCAATTTACTGGTATGTAACTATAGTATTGGAGAAGGCAATGGCACCTCACTCCAGTACTCTTGCCTGGAAAATCCCATAGATGGAGGGGCCTGGTGGGCTGCCGTCTATGGGGTCGCTAAGAGTTGGACAGGACTGAGCGACTTCACTTTCACTTTTCACTTTCATGCACTGGAGAAGGAAATGGCAACCCACTCCAGTGTTCTTGCCTGGAGAATCCCAGGGGCGGGGGAGCCTGGTGGGGTGCCGTCTATGGGGTCGCACAGAGTCAGACACGACTGAAGTGACTTAGCAGCAACTATAGTATTAAAAGGAACACTTAAGCATAGAATTAAATGCATGTTAATCTAATTCACCTATGTCATTAGAATCATCACAAAATATTATGTATTATTTCTCAATTAAAATAATAGCAAAATTGCAGAAATATTCGTAAACCTTTCTATCCACTCTTGAAATAGCTTCTAGAGTGAATCATCTATAAAAGGAGCAAACTAAGTTTAACATTAAACTTTGTATAAAATTAAACTTAGGTTTTAAATTAAGTACAGAGATAGTCAAGGCTAGGTTTTTTTCCCACAGTCATGTATGGATGTGAGAGCTGGATAATAAAAAAGGTGAGCATTGAAGAAGTGATTCAAACTGTGGTGCTGGAGAAAACTCTTGACAGCCCATTGGACTGCAAGGAGATCAAACCAGTCAATCCTAAAGGAAATCAACCCTAAATATTGACTGGAAGCACTGATGCTGAAGCTCCAATACTTTGGCTACCTGATGTGAAGAGACGACTTATTAGAAAAGACCCTGTTGCTGGGAAAGATTGAAGGCAGGAGGAGAGGGGACAACAGAGGATGAGATGGTTGGATGGCATCACCGACTCAATGGACATGAGTTTGAGCAAGCTCTGGGAGATGGTAAAGGACAGAGAAGCCAGAGGTGCTGCAGTCCATTGGGTCAACAAAGTTAGACACGACTGAGTGACTGAAAAACAACAATAGAGAGTGTCAAGTGACACCACGGGTGAGATCTTACACATGTGGGTTGCTTTTTTCTCCTATCTGCTAATTTTATGATGTCTATATAATAATACATCTGTCATCCACTCTATCAAAACTTATTTTTCCTACATATGTCTATACAAATACATATACACACATTTTCTATTCTTAGAGCGTTTGTGGTTATGAACTGTTAATATTTCTCTAAGCAACAATAATGCATACACTTGAAAATCAGAGAGGAAAGTGATATGTATCTTACATATATCTGTTATTTCTATATATACATATATTTATATATATAACCCTTTCTTTCAAATATAGACATATCTATATACTCTATATCATCTTTACCTATCTATATCAACATTTGTATCTCTAGTTCTAGAAATTTACCCTTCACTATTTGTCCTGAAGAATATGAGTATCCCTCTTGAGTAGAAGTGAAAATCTTGAATTGTCTTTACAGGTCGAGTCATAAGCACACATGCATTCTGTGATATGGTCTAAATCTCACAGTTCTGCCTGTTTTGTAAACATGGCAAACCTCTCAGCCATCCTACTAAAACAGAACAGTAAAAGATGTTGATTTGAAACTCAGTCAAGTCCAGCTTTTCAGAATAACACACACAAGGCCGTACTATTGTAATCTACATCCCTCCCTGATAGGGAGGCTCAGCCCTAACCTTTGGGCTTTGTGCCAGTGGCCACCAACCTTGTGAATTTAGTGTAACAGCAGCTATAGAAGTTACAGTGGAGAAAACCTCACAATCACGTGCATTTTTCCCAGGTAGCAAAAAACAAAACAAAACAAAAAAAATCCTCCAGTATAAACAGAAACAAGATAGTGTATAATTACCCCGCACACATCATTTTGCTGTTTTCTTATTGTAGGTTAAAAATAAAAAAATTCACAACCCTACTTCTCCCTTATCAAACTTCGACAAAGTAATTAAATTTAAATACGTGTTTTAATTTGTCCTTGGTTGGGTTTTGACTTTCTGGTTTAGAATATACATCCATATATATATGGAAGAGACCATAGTTAATAAATGAGAACCTTGTCTAAACTACACTGAGAAGGCAGGCAAGAAATAGTACACACTTTTCTGTGTGGAAGTTAAAGCAATGTCACTAATATCATTTTGGATAGAATTCTCACTCCTGTTTAGAAAGCAAATCAGCTAATGCTGTAATTTCTCTTCTTGATAAGATTCATCAGCAGTTGATTCCCAAAACTGCACAGTAAGTACATGCACAAAATGTAATCAACCAAATCATTAGCATTTATTAAAGAAGACAGTTTCAAATTGATGGGCAGTCTTGAATAAAAGTATAAATCTCCTCCTTTAGAAATCCGATTTGAATATATAACCAGAATGTATTTTTGAACACAATCAAATGTATTCTTATATTTTCCATGAAAGATGGATCAGTATATACGCCCCAATCCACACTGGCAAAACACCATGTTGAAGACATTAAATTGGATTTCAGATTCACAAGAAAAAGCAAGTATGTTAAAGATGCATTGATGTCTTTGCTTGACATTATAAACAACATCGTTTCAAATTAATGTATCAGTTTCTAACCTTTTCTTGCATTTGTTATAAAGTTGATGGTTATACTCCATCAAAAGGAGTTATCCTTAAGTCCCCTGAGAAGAACTCTTGTTTAAATGTTGTTTCTCCTCGATTGCTGATTGCTGTAAATCGAGGCAACTTGAAGATAATTACCATGTTTTCTTTCTTTTTTTTCACATTAAAGAGTAAAGGTACAAAGTTGTTGCTGCTGTTAAGGTGCTAAGTTGTGTCCGACTCTTCTGAGACCCCATGGAATGGTGCCCCGCCAGGTTCCTCTGTCCTTGAGATTTCCCCGTTAAGAATACTGGAGTGGGTTGCTTTTTCCTTTTTCAGGGAATCTTCCTGACCCAGGGATAGAACCCACACCTCTTGCATTAGCAGATGGATTATTTACCATTGATCCACTAGGGAACCCCAAATTAACTTTTGGGGCTAATAAAATTAACTTTTGCCAGTTAGTGGTAACACCCTTATTTTTCAGTATTGTTATGATTACCAAATTATCTAATAGTTAATTTCTCTTAAAAATAATGAGTTTGTGAAATGCAAACATATTATGATTTGCATTTTACTTTTCAGATTCTAAAACCCAGTTACTATTAAGATATCTAATACCTACTTTAGAACAGACGATATTGTGATACATTAAAATAAATCATCTAACATACATGTTTGGACAGGATTCTTATAAATATTTTTATAAGCTTATGAAAACTTATGAAATGTTATCCTTTTGTCTAAACACTTAACAGTTCATTTAAAAAAATGCAGCATCTCATGAAACAGCTCCCATTTTCCTACACACAATTAAATCTTACCTCAACCTAAAGAGTTAAATCAGTTGTTTATATTAGTTACTAAGATTTCACAATTCCTCATGATATACAATAAAAAAAAATGTTTTTATGTAGATCTACTCTACATGTCAGCATTTACACTATTTAAATAAGCTACAGATTTAAAAAGAAAAGCCATTGTTCAGATGTTCATTGTAAGTTTGTTGCAAGGCTGATCTTCTAACACATTTTGTTGTTCCCTACTAGTGATGGGTTCTGCAGAGAAAAAAGGATGCCAAGAAGTGAGAGTTTGTTAATAGGTCATAGATGTAGCCTCTGTTTGCAAGATTCTGAATCTTATCCCAAGATTCTGGGGTAATGCATGAAAAATTAAGTCAGGCACAAATGTTTCCAATTACTCACTTGTTTGGCATCACATAGACTGAACCAAACATGGAAATTAAAGCCTACATTTTTCACCCGATTGTTTACTATATTACAGATGTATTACTATAGGATAGATATAATACTGTATATAGGTCATATTTCTGAACTTCTACAAAAGTAACTATGACTTTTCCTATTTTACCACTTCAGAATCAAACGAAGGATTGAAGTCAGTCAATCCGTAGAGATATTAAAATAAGGCATTTCAAGTATTTTAAGAAGGGTTATGAGTAGACCAGTGACAATGACTCAGAATGGCATAACTGAATTGTTTCATAAGTCAAGAGCTACATAGGTCCTCCTATAACCTTTAAAAACTTTAAAAAATGAATGTGAACTATTACAAGATTAATATGTTTTGAATATACCAGGAAAATCAAACCTTAGTCCACACATGGTAATTAATTTCCTCACACCCTTCAATTGCTTAAAGGCACCTCTCTCATGGTCTCTGGCTTCTAGAGTTAATTGTCCAGTGACATGTCACATTGTACCTTCAGCCAGAATGCCTACTACAGGTTTTTTCCTCTTCTGCTTGAAACTGACATCATGTACTGAAAGATGAAGGAGCCAATGCGCTTCTGAAGAAGCATGTAGTCATGAGACTTCACCTGCCACCACAGATAGGAAAAAAAGGAGGGGGGTACTTAGCAATTTCAAGAGCCACAATTTACCATGGAAGCCTCTACTTAATATTCCGCTTGATCTGCCAAGTTTATAGCCTGGCAAATCTGAATACAAATGTCGATGCAAATGAGGATTCATTATTCTTACAAGGTCTTTGTGTTGAAGCTTAATGTAACTTGGTTCCTATGGTTGCTCAGGGAACATAGATTGCAAGACAGCAAAAAATGATGAAAAGAAGAAAAATAGAGAAAGAAAATAATAGGAATAGAAGGAAAGGCTTAAAATGCACTTCAGCCTGAAATGTGAGGAGACATAGGAACAAAGCATTGTCATTACAATCTCTCCTTCTTGCCACTTATATTTACTTCTCATCAGCAACAGAGGAGTTAATCACTCAAGAACATTCGAACCAGAGAGAAAACATAACAATTCTCTTTTTACTGATTATAACACGTTGTTCCCATTATAAAACCAATTCTTCAAATTGTCAAAAAATTTTACCATTTTTAAATAATTATAGAGCTCATGGGCTGGTGGGACCTATACATTCTGATCTCTAAGAAGACAGCAAATGCATTTAAAAAACCCCACCCAACAATTCCCTTCCTTTCCTTATGGATTAATTGCCAAATAATTCTGAATCAACATGTCAAGAAAGCTAAAATTAATAAACTACACATTGAAAAAATCACAACAGTTTAACATCATTCATTTATTGTTTACCATAACCCAAGGCACGCAAAGCTTGCAAAACCCCAAGTTAGGGGAAATCCTGAGAGGCTGCAAAATTATGATTCTATCTCATCTACCATAGTATATTGTTCCGATGAATCTTTTGTATGGTTAGCTGTTGTTTACATATAAATACCTTCTGCGGAAATAAAAATGTACTGAAGGTAACCGGAGCTGATACGATGATCCCAAGATCATTGCAGTAAGGCTTGCTTCTTCATCCATAAATAAAGCACATTTGCATCCATTCAGTCAAATTAGCTCCATTAAAAAAGGTGGTTATAATTAGCTCCTTTTTCTGGTTCACGGGAAAAATTCTTGCATGCCTGCTGTTTTGATTAAATCCACCATTGTCTTCCAATAGCTAGTGCTAATTCTTCCAAGGAAATCTTCAGTTGAGGTGTTATTTTATTCTGCGCCTCCGTGAGTTGTCTAATTTACGCCAAGTCCCCGCAGTGTTTCCTTAAGCCATCCTCTTTGTCTTGCCTTTGAAATTTACCAAATCTTACAAGAAATCAATACTTAATTGATTATTCACTTTTCTGCAGCTTCAAACAGCAAGCACGCATAAGATCCTAGAGGAGTCCCCCGATTGCCAATGCAGGAGGTTGTTTGGTGGCAGAGCCCTGCAAGGGTCCAACTGCAAGCATTCGATGGAGCTGTGCACTGGCGTGGGGTGCCAGCGTCTGCTAAAGAAAACGAAGATGCTCTAACGAAGCAGGAAAAGTTCCTGGATGAGGCAGATCCATCTCAAGGCTTTGGATAAAAGGCTGAAGCAGGAGCAATTGGATCCCAGAACATTATATAGATATCTTTTTTTTTTTTTTGGCATGAATCCTTTTTGATTTTTCCTTACCCTTTTCTTCCCATGACACTGAAGTGGAATATCCCAAGTGCCGCCGAACTCAGAGAACTCCACGCCGGAATGGGGGTGAGACTGGTGTCGTACCTCTGGCATAGGATAAGGATGGCAGGCACGTAATATTACGAAATGTAGGACAAATTCAAGCGAAAGAGAGGGAGAGGGAGAGAGAGGGGGAGAGGGAGAGCCAGAGACAGATGGCGGATCTGGCTAAGAGCCAAAGCCAGTGAAATGAATTACATTGCTGAATAACTGTACACCATTGATTCTGCCACTTGTTGCTGCATGGCAAAAAAAAAAAAAGAAGGAAAAAAAAAAAGCCCCAGTGTATGTATGCTGGAATCTCCTTATTCTTCATGAGTCCAGCAGGCAACTTTCATGCACAACTCCATCCTGACTTGCTCTTCTCCGTGTGTCTTGGGTGGGTGTGTAGACGCGGCAGAAGGCTGCGGGCACATATGTATGCCCGAGAAAACGAATGTGTGTGTGTGCGTCTGCATGTGGGGGAGAGGCAAAACAATCCTTGCAATCCAGCCATTTTTGTTTAATGAAGAATGGAAGACTGGCATTCAGAAATGTGGTTAGGTGTCGCATGTTAATGTGGGCTCACCCGACAGCCTCCCCCTCTTTAAAAAGGAGTGGCACAGAAGTGAAGCCCTTATAGAACAACCACGTGGGAAAATCAACTCTCGAGGAACCCTATCATCTCTAAACCCACAAATGGGGCACAAGGAATTCCTCGGAGGAACAAGTTGCTCTCTGACAAGAAGAAAAGCTGGCCCCACAGAGGATGCGATGTTTGGGTGTTTTCAAAAAGACAGCCAGTCTCCGCAGATTGTTCAATAAATGCTTCAGACCCAGGACGAAGGGAGACATGATGGGATGCCCAGGGGGCTTTGGAAATCAAATACAATGTTTGAGTAGCACAATTTGAGGTACATTATAAAAAAGCAATTTGAATTGCCAATGAGGCGACACATATCTGCATGCTAATTAGACCTGTGTCAAGGGTAGTCTGCAGGGGAGGAATGTGTGCGGAGCTCTGCTGAGAGATTGTTTCTGCATAAATTATCAGCTTTGTCCTACTGATCATTTTCCCAAACAAACATGAAATGCAAGATCAAAAGGCGATTCTAAAATTAAAATTATTGATTGACAAAGCCTAGATTTCAGAATCTAATTAGAGAAGGCACAAACAAAAGCTGATATTATTACCGACTATGCCTGAGCTAGCAGCCAGATCATGCGGGGTTTGTAATTTATCTTTGTTTATGCGGCCAGGATATTAAAAATGTAATTAAAATGGTAAAATGATCTGATCAGAAATAGCCACCTAGTGGAAAGTATATTATTTTAAATGGATTATAAAGGCATTGGACTGTGCAAATAAAAAGGTTTTTGTTTCTTTCATGACAAACCTAGCATCTCATTGAGATCTTGCTATGCAATTTATCTTTTGCTAATAAGTTGTCTTTTGTGTTTTGTTCCATAGATAAGAGACATCATTTGTAACCCTTATGTGTACACTAATAAACATTGTTATTACAGGTGGCATTCTGTTATCATAGGAACATCTCTCATAAATTATGGCATTTTTTGGTCACAAGTGGAAGTAATTCAACACCTATTTTGTATACTCATCACAGACATTAGATATAGCAGTTATATGTAGTCAGTATTACTAGCAGGTAGTCATTCCCTCCGCTTTTGCACTGTCTCTCATTTAAAGTGGGTCTGGATATCTCTAGAGCTTGGCATTAGTGGGCATCTTCAGCCTTGAAAATGGGGTTGCAAAGCAAACTCATTTGCCCACTGAGTGCCTTCTTCAACTTACTACTTCAGAACAGATACAGTTGCGTAAAAGCATATAATAAGGTGATTCAAGTGATTTATAGGCTAGATCTTCTCTCATTTAGCAACATTTGGGAAGTGTCAATGAATTATTTTAGGAGCAAATTGTCTAATATAAAATTTATTAACCAAAATGCATCTGCTGTCATCTAATTGTGGATTTTGCAGCCAGCTGCCAGAAACAGACTTGTGATTCTCTAGTAAAGCCTCTAAAAATGCATGATAAATACTTTTAAGAAAAATGAGAGCCCTGGCTGGTGAGGTCTATGTAAGAAATGTTGGAGACCATTTATTTTCTTTTTTTTTCATGAAATCACCATGGACTGGCTCAATTCCCTTTTAAGAAATTCACAATTTAGGGTTCTGTCAGCAGCTCTGGGGTCTTTTGTTAGGTGCACTTAAAATGCCAGATTAAATATTAATATGTGGTTAGAGTTGTGCTATTTTGCAAGCCCTGAAACCCTATTAGTAAATCATGATCTGGTGACTGATGCAAGAAATTTCAAGGCGCCAACAGTGCAGATTGCTTTATGCCCATCAATCTGATGGATCGCTAATTTTTAGTCAGTTGGGCCTTTGGACTCATAGCTGTAAGCAGGTACTTTTTCCATCAGTAGAGAACGTGGTCCACCTGCTATAGCATTTTCTGCCCAAAACGTGCACCGAAGCAGGCAGAGTTTTTTGCATTGTTAATAACCATCTTTGCATGAGCAATGCTCTGTTTTAAAATATACTTTTAGTTGTGTTGCAAGGTACCCAGAAAGAAATAGGTGTAGATTTCCTAGGTTTCCCAGAAATGTTTCAAAAGAAATTAAAGGAGGGGAGAGGCTAACATGAAAAAGACTGTCAAACCCATTAGAATCCTTTTTAAGTCAGAAACTGTGAACTAACAATGTCATCCTAGAGAGTTTCAACAATATCTCTGAAACTATGGTGAGTTAGAAGATAGAGCCACCCACAAAAGATCAGTGAAAAGACTTTTAAAGATAAAAATACTAGGAACCAACCAAGAGCTATATGAAAATATCCTATCTAATCTTTCTGAAACTATGTCCACATAACATGCTTGTGCCCTTGAAAAGTGAGTTTTTTTTTTTCAACATATGGCTTGTTTCTGAAATGTAGTCAGAATCACTATTTGATCCTATGATAATCCAGGTGGGAAAACATCTTTATTGGCGATATTTGTTTCATACAGATGGGCCTTGACTCCTAAATCCTGGTAATATGAATTAACATATTTCATTATAATATTTACCAATTATAAAGCATTTTCCTCTCCATGGATACTATCCAAGCTTATGTTGGGTTCTGTTTTACCATCTGTCTTTTTATTTTTCTTTCATCTTACAGACCATTCTACAATTCAGAGCTAGTAATGAATTTAAAGGGATGAGTATGAAGGACTACTGTCTTCTCTTTTCTCTCTCGTAACAATTATTATTATACAATAATAATATTATAATTATATAATAATATTATAATAACAATCATTATTTTTATTGATTCAGGAATACTAGGTAGAGTTCAGAAGTTCAATCCAACATTTAAGCAAGCCATGTTTTCAGTCACATTTTACTTTAGTGTCTTCACTCACGTCTGGAAATATAACACCCGTAAGTTAAAGTATTGAAATCAAATTTTAATCTATAAAATTAGTCAATTTACTATATTATGATGACAACATTGTATATAATATTCATTCATACACACCCCACATACAATTTCACTTTTTCAGTAACCCTAAAACTCAAAGTTGTGACAATCACACACTCAGACTGTGGCATAATTGTCCTTATTTAACACAGGAAGGCCAGCGGGAAGCTGAGCATTATTCTGTGCGTAGCCAGCCTAAAGCATCTTCTGTGGGTTGCTCGCTCTCACTTCAGTTATCCCCTGCGCCTCTCACCCGGCCCTACGTAAAGGAGTGCATGAGTTTCTACTGCTCTTTTTCTCCATAGCTATGGTTCTTTCCAACATGCCATGAAAAACAATGTCTTGTCTTTATATTCTTTCCCATGCTTTCAAAAATGTTTAATTGACTTACTGAGACAAAGGGAAAAATAAGAAAAATTTACAGACACAACAGATTCAGTGCTAAAAAATTTCAAAACAAAGTGTTTGACATTCTCAGTACCAGACTACATTAGGTTCCTCCTGTTTCACACTCCAATGCCACTTTGTCTTTCCTCTTAATGATGCCTAGACTTGCTAATTTAATTATTTTAATGACTTTTAAAAAAAATCAGACATGAGGACAGGAGCATTGTCTAGCTCATTCACTAAGCATAGTTCCTACTATGTAGTAATTATTCATTAACTATTTGTGAACCAGTGGTTGAATGAATAATTAGTCCTGAGAACAGCATTAATGAGACAATTTTAGGAGTAAAATTGAAAATGCTTCAGAGGAACAGTAAGTAGTGCTGAAGCATATATTTCTCTGACATTTTAGTTTGCTGCTCTCATTGGCACAAATTTTTATCATGACATTTCAGTGGAGAAAAGCATGACAATTCAATTTTAACATAATTGATTTCTGAGATGTTTTCTTTGAATTGTAAGGTACTAGTTCTCAAGCAAACATTCTGCCTAGCTGTACATCTATCAACCACCAGATAGGTGGTTGGACCAGAAATTCTTTTAGGTTCCATTGACCTCTAAATGGCTGTTCTGTGTGTCCACAGAGTTGACCTGAAGACTATTATAGTATTCTTGTAGCCTATTATTGTAGGCTAAGCTGTAATAACAAAGAGATTCAGAATAGAGTAGCAGAAACTTTCAGAAGATTATTCCTCAGGGAATATATAAGGAGGTAGTCCAGGAGAAGTGGGCAGCTCAACAAGCTCAGAATGGCTCCCTGTTTCCATATTGCTGCTCTAATATTTTCATTTTAAACCTGGTATGGATTCCAGTCAGTGGGGATGTTTGAAAAGAGAAAGTTTCAATAACTTTAGACTGTGAAATGTTGGCACCCTGTTTTATGTCCTGGATATACTCCAGTATCTCCTAGTTTATAGTCTATGGGTACTTGAATAGAACTGTATCCTACTGTTGTGTGAAAACGGAATAAATCTTAATTATGCTGAATTGGTTCATAGTGCTTTTTAGGTCTACTATGCCTTTCTACTTCTCTGTATATTCATTTTATTAATTTTTTGAGAGTTTGATATTGAAACTCCAACTAAAAATCTTAATTTACCTACTTAAAAAATTGTAATATATAGTGTAACTATATGTAACTTTGCTTTGTATTTTCCAAGTCTCCTGTAAATGTGTTATCATACTTTTATAATTTAAAAAAGAAAAAGGGAAGTATAAGCATTTTCATCACATGGCCACACCTATTATAAGGACCCTTGAAAGACAGCTTTTTAAGTGGATGAGAACATGCAGCTACCTGGAAGAAGGAGCGAATGAAAACCAGGAAGAAATTAACATCTATTTTAAGGACTCCTCTCAAAGTGCTTTCTCTCCTCTGACCGTGCATGTCACAGGTTTTTCCTTATTACTATTCAAATTCTGACTCTTTTTGGCCTTAGAAGTCACTCTCTACTTTTGTGTTAGTTTTCTTTGACAAAATGAAGGATTTGAACTGGCTTTTTGCAAAGTTTTATTCTGTCTCTAAAATTCTGTGATTCTCCTTGTTTTTCAAGTAAGAGAAGTGTGAGTGTGTGTGTCAGTTGCTCAGTGGTGTCTGACTCTGCAACCACATGGACCGTAGCCCACCAGGCTCCTCTGTCCAGGGGATTCTCTAGACAAGAATACTGGACTGGGTTGCCTAGGTTGTTTCATTCTCTTTTTAAAGTTAATTTTTATTGGAGTTAGGAAGGATTTTTTAGGAAGAAAAATTATTGCAGGTGATTTGGAAAAGGCTGAGGTTATATAGAAAAATCCATCAATTTCATACACTTTTTACTGAATATTGTAGTCTGCTATATGTAGTGTTTTGCACCAGGCACAGGTAAAATCAGTGTTTTACCAGGGAAGTAACTAAGCATATGGTTAGAAGAAGACTCAGAGAGAATTTATTATTGACCTGAACTATAGTGTTGGTAATGAAAGTAAATAGAAGAGAAAATATGGAGGCAGGCTCTTCAAGGCTGCATGTCTGAACAGAAAAGGAGAAGTTCAGAATAAAACTGAGACGTGGAACTTGAATGACCAAGAAGATTCTAATATCATTAACAAAAATAGAGAATGTAGAAGTTATTTGGGGTTCTGATGGTCATGAGGCCTATTGAACTTAGTTTATTGGTGATGAAATCATAGAGAATTTTTTAACAGGCATTTGAAAGGAAAGATCTGGAATTTGGGTAATGATGCTAGGAGAAAAAAGAGTAAGATAATTACGAATCGTCTATAAAGGCAGGAATTAAAACCATGGCCATGCATCACATGACAGAGAAGAAGTACTTAAAAACAGAAAAGATAAAGCAGGAGAGTATAAGCATTCATTCACTTGTTCAGCAAATAACTATTGAATTGAATGGCTATGAAAAATAGAGTATTCTGTTGTGTGAAAATTACATTATCTTATTTATATTGAATTGATTCATAGTGCTTTTCAGGTCTACTATTCTACTTTTCTGCCTGTTTATTCTATTAATCTTTGAGAGTTTGATATTGAAACTCCAACTAAAAATCTAAATTTATCTACTTAAAAATAATTACAATCTATAGTGGAACTAGATATAACTTTGTCCTGTATTTTCCAAGTCTCCTGTAAATGTGTTATCACACTTTCATAATTTAAAAAGTAAAGAAAGAAAGAAGAGAAAAAGTAGAGAGGGTGGGACTTGCCTTGGGGTCTTCGGTTGGGACTCCATGCTTCCACTTCTAGGGGCATAGGTTTGATCCCTGGTTGGGGAACTAGGACCTGACATGCTGTGCAGTGCAGCCAAAAGAATAAATAAATAAAATGAAATGAAAAGAATAACAATGTTCTATAAATTTAAAAACCATAGACAGGGTGAGAATTTTAAGAAAGCAAGAGTTGTACATGGAAAAAGCTAAAAAACTGCCAAGTAGACTAAAGCTTGGGAATGACTATTGTACTAGAAAAAATATTGTACAATTATTATTTATTATTGTACAATTATGATACTAGGAAATAATTGGCTATGTTTAAATTAGATGCTTTGGTCAATAGAAGGTGTAAAAGCTAATTTGCAACGAAGCAAAATGGGGAACAATTAAGAAAGCAAGATGACAGGGTAGAATCTTCTTTTTTCAAGTAAGTTATTTGAAGACTCGAAAGTGAAAGTCACTCTATAGTGTGCAACTCTTTGTGACTCCATGGACTGTGGAATTCTCCAGGCCAGAATACTGGAGTGGGTAGCCTTTCCCTTCTCCAGGGGATCTTCCCAATCACGGGGTCAAACCCAGATCTCCCACACTGCAGGCAGATCCTTTACCAGCTGAGCCACAAGAGAAGACCAAGAATACTGGAATGGGCAGCCTATCTATCCCTTCTCAAGTGGATCTTCCTCACCCAGGAATTGAACCAGGGCCTCCTGCATTGCAGGTGGATTCTTTACCAACTGAGCTATCAGGGAAGCCTTGAAACCTCCAAGGGACATTCATTTCACATGTTAAAAAAAAAAGTGGGACTTCCCTGGTTCCAGTGGTTAAGAATCCACCTTGTAAGCAAGGGACATGGGTTCAATCCCTGGCCAGGGAACTAAGATCCCACATGCCACAGAGCAACTAAGCCCTTGTGTTGAACTACTGACCCTGTGCACCAATACTATAGAGTACACCTAACCAAAGACCCCACATGACAGAGCTAAGACTCAGTGTAGCCAAATTAATTAATTAATATTTTTAAAAACTTATCATGGCTAAAGGAAAATGAAAGTTGCTTGAGAAGATAAACTAGAGTAGTTCCACATTTCAGTTCCAAAGGGGGAAATCTCTTATGTGTGAGAAATACACCCTGGTTTTAAACATGAATTTCTAAAAGCCCATTTTCACAATCTCATAGGTTACCTTCCTTTTCAGAGCAAGGCAACACTGAAGGATCCTTGACCCTATGAAAGATGTTCATGTGCCAAATGGATACTTACATCTTGAGGACAGGTTCTGACATATAATGCAGTAGCCAGGAGCCTTGAAGTTAGTGGGCTTCTACTCAAATTCTCTCATTGGATCCCTGTGAAAAGGAAAATATGTTTAAGTACCATTTGGGAGAGTTAGAGTCATGCCTTAGCAGTAACAAAAATTATTATGAGTTTTATTAGGTTGCAACTAGTTTCCACCTGATCTAGAAAGTCACCTTGCACCTATGTAAAGAGGATTATTTATGTAATTATCTGCACACATGTCCCCATCAACCCCTATACATAATCATTTCATGACATTCAAATTCAGCACAAAAACATCATGACCTAAGTACAAATATTATTACTATAATGGGTTTTCATTTCTAGAGGTCGTCAGGGGAAGGGATTAATTTTGCTGCTTTATTGTACACACAGCACTGCACACAGAGTCATGTTATGACTCTATCTTGAAAATTGCATTTGGATGTAATACGAAAGGCATTTTTTAAAACAATTTTACAATTTTAGATGCATTAACTGAGTTTCACTCCATCATGCTTTGCTAACAGATTTGAGGCCTTTCATTCAGACAACATTGAATCTTGTCAATTTTAGAAGGAAAATGTTTCAAATGCTTGCTTAAAGTTCTTTTCCCATCCTTTCTTTGATGACTTTTAGATTGCCAGATTGGCCTGCAAATACTACATATCATGGCATTTCTGAGGAACAATTTTTAATTTAACAATATGGAGAATTAGGTATAACAGAGACCTGACTTATTGGTTGAGTCACAGTTTTTCATCAAAGTGTATTTCTCAGGGCTCAGGTAATATAGGTAAAGTTTTGTGCTATTCTCTGATCAGTTTCAGCTCATGGAACTTTGTGATTTTTTTTTACGGATTATTTAATTAGAATGTCAAATTGATCTTGCAACTCTAGGAAATGTCTATTTGACGTATGTGAAGCATAATACTTAATCCATGAAGCATTAAGCTCAGAAGAGGTCTGTCTTAAAGGAATTGTCTATTTTTGCAGAGCAAGGCAGCTTCTTATAAAGCTGCTAATTTCTATGAATTAATAAGACATGGCACTAAAAGCAACCTGTAGGTTAAATATATAATTAAAAAGATCAGCCTATGCAGCTCTAAATTTATGTTACCCAAAACAGATGTGTATATATATATATTTTATATTTGAATCAAATTGGTTATTTTATGTCAGGTTGAGATTTAATCCATTTTTTATCCATTATACTGTTAAATGTATTTATTTATTTTTCAGAATTATTTACTCCATATACAGTTCTTATATAAGAATGTATATACCATATACATTCTTTTATGTTAAAGACATATGAGTTACGAAAGATTGAATCAAACAGGGGCATGTAGATTTTACAATTTATTTTAAAGAGTTAACGTTGTGGTTTTTTCTGTGTTGACAATTATACTTTCTGTTTAGACATAAGTGAAAAGTCAAAATGTCTATTTTTGGAAATTGTCAAAAACATTTTTGGCCTATTTTAGAATTTTGGGGGGGATCATAACTCCAAGATGGAATCAATGCTATAAGCTTTCTACCTAAAGAAAAAGTGTTTGGATGTAGTCATACACAACTTTTTCTTATAACTTGCGGAGGTTTATGGAATTCCAAACTTTCATATGTGTGTGTGTGTGTGCTCACGCACACACTGTTACTCAGTTGTGTCCAACTCTTTGAGACCCCATGGACTGTAGCCTGCCAGTTTCTTTTTGTCGATGGGGTTTTCCAGGCGAGAGTACTGGAGTGGATTGCCATTTCCTCCTCCAGGGGTTCTTCCCTACCCAGGGATTGAACCTGCATCTCTTTTATCTCCTGAATTGGCATGCAGGTTCTTTACCACCAGCGGTAACTATTCAGAATAGTCTAGATTATATTGTGGTAACAAATGACCCCCAGATCTCAGGGACTAATAGGAATAATGATTTAAGCTGTAGCTGTACTGCATATCCATTGTTACTTGAGTAGGTTGAGTGACGGTTCTCCACAAGTCTCTTCATTTTTGTGTGTCTTGAAACAGGCCTGACTGTTTTTGTTCTGAACTATCTTTTCAAGAATGTATAGCTTAACAACCTTGAAGATAGAGATGTGTGTCTCTCCAGAGAAAAGGAGAGTACAATTTAATTTCTTTCTCTGTGGTGAATGTCACACCATGAAAAAGATTTGGGTTCCCTAAGCTAGGGGTTCCTCTTCTGTCAAATACCCTAGTGGGTATGCAAGCATCCCTGTCTTCTTTGCATCACTGTGAAAACGGAGCTCCAGGAACTTGAGCAAACAATGATAGTCTTACAGTTGTTACTTTGAGTAATAAATTCCTTTGTCTCTGATCCAGCAGACTTGTGTCTTTTTCCCTAGCATGCCAACATTGTGGCAGCCTAATTTGTTAGCCAAGAAGTAGAGCGAAGTTTCAGAAATGATATCTCATGACTATTATCTGGAAAATCAGGGGTTTCAGAAGTGGTCCCTATTTTCTTCTAAATATTTTTTATAAATATTCATTTATTATATTATTTAACTTAGTTATATAATATATAATTTACTGTGTAAACAATAATTATATAAAATATAATTATACAAAATTTTATATTTATTTATTAAAATAAGGATAAGATATGATTATTCATGTGTCATCTAATATTATATCCCATACCCCACCAACTGTGGAAATATTCTACCCTATGGGAAGTGCTAATGATGCATATGTATATAGTACTATATACTAAATGCTTCATCCCCCCAAAAATTCATTTGCTGAAACCTAATTCTCAATACTATGGTATTTAGATGTGGTACTTTGGGGAGGTGATTAGGTCATAAGGGCAGAACCCTCGTGAGTGGGATTAGTATCCTTATAAAAGAGGCTCTAGAGAGCTTCATGCCCCCTCTGCCACACGAGTGCACAGTGAGAAGATGGCTGTCTGTGGACCAGGAGGCAGGGTCTCACCGAACACTGAATTGGCCAGTACCTTGATCTTGGACTTCTCAGCCTCCAGAACTGTCAAAAATAAATTTCTGTTGTTTATAATTTGCCTAATCTATAGTATTTTGTTACAGCAGCCTGAGCAGTGTATAATAACATATATAGTTAGAATAGTCAGATAATAGCCATTTCTTTGACTAATATTAAGTTCCTAATATGTATAAGATACGAAGCTATGAGACTGGGGTTACTGTGGTGAAAAAAAATGACATGATTGCTATAATCTAATACTTAATGGGCTAGTTGTTTCTCTATAAGGAGAAATGATTTTTTAAAAAGGAATAAAACAAAACCAAGGAAACATAAAGAAAAACTGAACATTTTTAAAATTTTTAATGAAAATTTTAAGTTATTGAGATTGATAATAAGCTGAGAAAATCTATTTCAGATAGGATATATAGGGAGGTAAAATTTAAACAGAGACATGTGTCAGATGGAGTAAGTGATTAAAAGAACAGGCTGAGGGGGTGGAAATGTTCTTTGTACAGTTTGAAAATACCATAAGGTAGGAAATATAATTGAGGAAATAAGTGAAAGTCAATGGAGTTGGAGCAGAGTGAGCCAGAGAAAGTGGTAGAATTCGAGATGGAGTCATGAAGGTTATTTTCTGGATGTAGTCAACCTGAAATCCCCTCAAAGTGGGAGTATATATTTATGGAAAACAAGAAAAAAAATCAGGTTATAATTATAGGTACAATGGGAAATTGTTGAAAAACTTTATGCTGGAAAGTATCAATCCAATTTACCTGGCACAAAATATTACTCTTGTGAAGAGGGATAAGTCATGATGTTCACTACACTTGGATGGAGGCAGACAAGATGAAAAGAAAAGGATGGATTTAGTGCTTATGGAGAAGGTATAACTGAAGATATTTTGGTTAATTGGATGTGTGAAATATGAGAAAGTGTTACTGCTAGACTTCTGACTTCAACAGCTTGAAAGATTATAATGTTTGCCATTTTCTAAAATGAAGGAAGATCTTGACATGGATGGATTGTAGAATAGTGTAGTGAATCATGTGTTTCATTTTAAACGGGCTACATTTGAGATATCAGTGAGAGATATAATTGGAAATGTTAAAAAGTAGGTTGAATATATTAATCAAGAGCTTAGAAGAAAGATTTTGCATGGAGATCAAAGTTTATGAACTGTCATCATGTAGAAGCATGTAAAACTATGGAATTAGATGAGGTAATCTGGAAAAGAGTAAATATATTAAAAAAAAAAAAAAAGAGGACCCAGTCTCATAGTCATAGGAATATGATCATTAATGGGATAACAGAGAAATAGAAAGTAAAGAAAGACAGAAATAAGAAAGATGTAAAACAGGAAAATGTAGTGTCATAAAAGCAAAGAGTGGGGAGTCTTACAAGAAAATAAGAACAGTCAACATGTAATTTTTGACAGCAATGTAATAAATTTAGGGCTGAGGCTCTTGCAGAAGACCTGGGTTCAGTCCCTGGGTTGGAAAGATCTCCTGAAGAATTGAATGGCTACCCACTCCAGTATTCTTGCCAGGAGAATTCCATGAACAGAGGAGCCTAATGGGCTACAGTCCATGGGGTCTGACATGACTGAGCAACTAACACTGTCAGCTTAGTAAATTTAAGATAGAAAAAGTCTCTCTCACTGTGGAAATACAGCGGTGATTGGTATTTTGGAAACATCAGTTTGCTAATGTGGTGATTGCATTGAGTCAAAAAGACAACAGAGTTGAGGAAATGGTGTCAGGGATTAAGAGAACACAGTTCAGAGTTGAAAATTGAAATGGTGTTTGAATGAAATTATTTACAAAATAGAAAGAGACTTACAGATGTCTAAAACAAACATGGTTATCAAAGGTGAATCAGGAGGTTGGAATTAACATGCATACATTACTATGTATAAGACAGATAACCAACAAGGACCTGCTGTATAGCACAGGGAACTCTACTCAATCTTCTGTGATAAGCTATGTGAGAACACCCCCCCAAAATGAATAAATGTATAACTGAATCACTTTGCTGTACATCTGAAACTAACACAGCATTGTAAATCAACTATAGTCCAATGAAATTTTATAAAAGGAAGGCTACTAGAGGTAAAAAGACAGCTCACTTGCTTTTTTTTCTTAAATGAGCACGGTTCATTATTGCATGATGTATGCTTATGAGAACGATGGGAATCAACAAGAAGGGAGTGAGAGATGGAAAATCAGAAGAGACCATGCTTTCAGGAAAAGAAATCCTTGAGTGAATAGCAGTAAAGTTTTTTATCAGAGTGGGAAAAGAGATCCCAGAGCACATAAGATGCTGGCATTTGGCAAAATAAAGATGGATATCACCTCCACCGTAACAAGAATGAAGAAAAAGAACAATGTTTGGGGATGTAAGTAGATTTCTAAATTTGGTGGTGAGATGAGGGAACCCATGTTTGATGATTGCTATTTTTTCAATGTAATATAAGAATGGATCATTAAGTGCATGTGAAGAATGGGTGGGGAGTTTAAGAAAAGAGGAGAAATGGGCTTCGAAATATTAGGCTTTGGGGAAATTTAGAAAGAAAAAAAATATTAAATGCCCATTGATGGAAGGTGATATTCTGTATTGCAGGCAGATTCTTTACCATCTGAGCCACCAGGGAAGGCCTATTTAAATGAGAGAGCAGCTAAAGAGACAATTGTGTGATTTTTCTCTGACAACTCTGTGATGCTGTCAAAAAGATGCGCAGTAGGAATCATCCCAGGTTGGAGTATTCTCCATTGAAAACAATGGGAGCAAAGGGCAAGGAAATTGAGGATATTTGGGGGGGAAAGTGAAGACGATAGACTGTGAGATCTATGTTAGATAAGAAGGATTGTGATACCTAGAAGGAATTTAAAGATAATGAGAAGTTGATATGGTCAGTGGATAAAGTTAAAGACTGAATCAGTGAGTGATTACCAGAGGTAGGAGGAGAATGAAATGGGTTAAGGTTGTCAAAAGATACAAGCTTCTAATGATAAAATAATAAGACCTGGACATGTTATGTACACCATTATTATAGTTAATAATATGATTTTGCATAGTTGCCAGTTACTTAGAAAGTACATGGATCTTAAAAGTTCTCATCACAACAAAAATAGTTTTAACTATGCATGATGATGGGTGTTCAGTAGACATGATGATCATGTTGCAGGATGTACTGCAACATGGAATCATTATGTTGTATATCTGAAATGAATATAATGTTGTATGCTAATTATGTCTCAATTTTTTAAAACAGTGAATCAGTGGTCATGAAGTGAGGGTGACTTCATCAGATATTGGTCAATGCCCTTCTAGCTATTTTATTCTAGGAAACATTAATTCCTAAGCTTTTCAAAGACTAACTTAGGGTATGTAAATATCATAATCACTGGCTATTAATACAATACTAATAATGAAAGGCCTGGTCTAGATTCTAAATGTAGATTGTCCTATTGTGTAATAGATGCAAGTACTTAAACACAGTACCTATGGTGGGCATGATAGGTTCTGTTTTGCTATTTTTCCTGCATTGCACACTGCCATGGTGAGAGAATCTGAGCCCTGAAACAGATGATCCCCAAAGAAAAGCATCACATGTGTGCTTAATAGACACTTTGGTTGACGAGGGTGACATGATGGTGTCCTGTTTTCCGAGTAAGTAGCTTTAAAGCAAATACTGGTTTTCTCTGAATGGAAGGAAACAAAAAGACTCTTCATTAATATTTATGTGTAAGGTTTAAAGTCATGAATGTAATATGATATTTTTTCTCCTGTTTTACAAATTAATGTGCCATAATGTGACATGACTTTAGAAAGAATGCTGGTATTTAGAACATTGGATTATATACTAATGACTTCATAATTTAGAAATCTTTTAAATAAATGTTTAAAGAGATTTGTGAAATCATTATTTAAATGTAGCAGAATGCTAACAGGAATTGGTATTTATATTTAACTACTTCATGGTATTCTTTTGTTTCTCCTTTGAAGTGTTACTGGATTTTATGTTTCCTTTTTTAGAGCTATCTAAAAAACAGTACTGTATTCACAAGTATTTGTTTTGTTTTTAAACACTAGACATATTTGGAAGGATTAAACTTTCAAATAGGACTTCCCTCATAGTGCTAGTGGTAAAGAACCTACCTGCCAATGTAGGAGACATAAGAGTTGTTGGTTCAATCCCTGGGTAGGAAGATCCCTTGGAAGAGGGTCTGGCAACCCACTCCAGTATTCTTGCCTGGAGAATCCCTTGAACAGAGGAGCCTGGTGGGCTACAGTCCATGGGGTCGCAAAGAGTTGGACATGACTGAAGTGACTCACCATGCTCACATGCAAACTTTCAAATGATGTCTAATTTTCATCATGGCTATTTCAGGAACTCAAGACTGTGGACAAAAATCTATTTCAGTGAGTTAAAAAAACATGGTAGTAGTAACCTTCCTAGAGAAATTAAAATGACAATAGCAAACACCAAAATGTATAATAAATCTCACTTTCCCCTTTGGAAGTTTCTAGGAGTTGAGATAGAGGAGTTAAGGTGACGTTTAAGGATGAAGAGTGAGGGGGCGGTCCCAAGATGGCAGAGGAATAGGATGGGGTGACCACTTTCTCTCCCCACAAATTCATCAAAAGATCATTTGAATGCTAAGCAACTTTCACAGAACAACTTCTGAATGCTGGCAGAGGACACCAGGCATCCAGAAAGGCATCCCGTTCTCTTCAAAAGGAGGTAGGACAAAATATAAAAGACAAAAAGAGAGACAAAAGAGTTAGGGATGGAAACCCATCCTGGGGCGGGAGTTGTGAAGGAGGAGAAGTTTCCAAACAGTAGGAAACCCTCTCACAGCCAGGTCTATGGGGAGTTTTGGAATCTCAGAGGACAACATCACTGGGAGGGGAAAACAAAACACACAGACTATGCACCTAACCGCAACTGCCAGCAGAGAAGTAGCCCAGAGGCTCACATCCACCAGCAGCAAGCAGGAGATGGACAGGGAAGCATGTGCTGCATCATCGGTGCTTAGGGTAAGAACCTGACCTGAATGCGCTGAGGACAACCTAAGGAAGCTAATGCAGGATAGCAACCCAAACTGTGGGATCACCAGAGAGAAAAAAAGAAAAAGAGAACTTTCTGGAGAAAGGCTCTAATGTGCAGCCTGGCCTGCTCACAGAACAAAGGATTGAGTGAATACCAAAGGAGAGCTAGCCGGCTGTGGACAGGCCCCTCCCCCTACCAGAGGCAGAGAGACAGGCTTGCAGCAGAAGAGCCGGAAGACAAGGGGCAATCTCGGCCCCAGAGACCAGCATCCTCCATTAAACTGTGAGCAGGCTCCCGGTTGCTAACCAAGTCTTCCTGGGATCCTGGATGGTTGACCTTTGCCAGGAGGGTCTCAGCCTGAGGTCAGCTCCCCAGAGGAGACACATGGCTCACCTGAGATGGTGCTCTCTCAGCACACCAGGGAAACCCAGCGGCCGGACCAGGGAGGTGACTAAGATGCACTGTCCGCCTGGGACAGGGCGCTCACCAAGCACCCGGTCACCTGAGCTGCTCAGACCTGGGAAGGGCACAAAACGCACGCCCAGCTGAGTCTGTGCCCTTGCGGGGTACCTGAGAACCTGAACCTGAGTGGCTTAGACCTGGGAAGTGCTGATATGCAGGGCCCACTTTGGACGGTGCTCCTGCAGAGCACCCTGGAGCCTGAGCAATGTAGACCCGCAAAGCACATGCCACGAACTGGGGCAAACCAGTGTGGTCCGTACGCTAGGAGCACGCCCCATACATGCCAGCGATATTTGTCTGCAGTGTCCCCGCCTCCCCACAACACAACTGAACAAGTGAGCCTAAATAAGTGATCACCTTAGCCCCCTTGTGTCAGGGCAGAAATTAGACACTGAAGAGACTTGCAAACAGAGGAAGCCAAAATAAACAAAGAAGAGGGAACTGCTCTAGAAGTGACAGGTGCAACAGATTAAAACCCTGTAGTTAACATTTACTAATCATTGGAGGGGACCTATAGACCTTGAGAACAAGTATAAGCTGAAACAAGGAACTATCTGAAACTGAACTGACCCCACACTGCCCACATCAGCTCCAGAGAAATTTCTAGATATATTTTTACTATTATCACTTTTTAATTTTTTTAATTTAAGTTCTTTATTACTCCTTTAATTTTCACTTTTATAACCTACTATTATCTTGCAAAAATGATCCTATTTTTAAAGCAAATTTCATATATATATATATTTATAATTTTTGTGATTGATTTTGTTTTGCATTTTTAATATTGTATTTTTGAGAGTCTAAACTCTACTCTAGATTTTTAATCTTTGCTTTTTGGTGTTTGTTATCAATTTTATACTTTTAAGAATCTAATCTTCAGTACCCATTTTCTCTTAGGGGTGTGATTACTGGTTTGATTGCTCTCTCCCCTTTTGACTCTCTTTTTTCTCCCCAAGATCACCTCTACCTCCTTCCTCCCCCTTCTCTTCTCTACTTAACTCTGTGAATCTCTCTGGGTGTTCTGGGCTGTGGAGAACACTTAAGGAACTGATTACTGGCTAAATTGGTCTCTCCCCTTTTGACTCTCCTCTTCTCTTCCTGGTCACCTCTATCTCCCTCCTCCCTCTTCTCCTCCATGTAACTCTGTGTACCTCTCTGGGTGTCCCTAGCTATGGAGAATTCTTTCACCATTAACCTAGATGTTTTATCATCTGTGCTGTATGGATGGAGAAGTCTTGAGGCTTCTGTAAGAATAAGACTAAAAGCCAGAGGCAGGAGGCATAACTCCAAACCTTGAGAACATCAGAGAACTCCTGATTCCAGGGAGCATTAACAGACAAGAGCTCATCCAAAACCTCCATACCAACCCTGAAACCAAGCTCCACCCAAGAGCCAACAAGTTCCAGAGCAAGAAGTACCACACTAATTCTCCAGCCAAGCAGGAACACAGCCCTGAGCATTAAAAGACAGGCTCCCCAAAGCCATGCCAAACCCATAGACAGCCCAAAATTCACTACTGGACACTTCATTGCACTTCAGAGAAAAGAGTTCCAACTCCATCCACCAGAACACAGATGCAAGCTACCCTACCAGGGAACCTTGACAAGCTACTAGTCCAACCCCACCCACAGGGAGCAGGTTCCACAATAAAGAGGAACCACAAACTTCCAGCCTACAGAAAGGGCACCCCAAACACAGCAATCTAAACAAAATTAAAAGGCAGAAAAATATCCAGCAGGTAAAGGAACATGATAAATGCCCACCAAACCAAACAAAACAGGAAGAGATAGCTAGCAAGTCTACTGATAAAGAATTCAGAATAATGATAGTAAAGATGATCCAAAATCTTGAAAACAAAATGGAGTTACAGATAAATAGACTAGAGACAAGGACTGAGAAGATGCAAGGAATGTTTAACAAGGACCAAGAAGAAATAGAGAAGTCAATCAATAATGAATAATGCAATTCCTGAAACCAAAAGCACTCTGGAGGGAATCAACAGTAGAATAACTGAGGCAGAAGATACGATAAGTGAGATGGAAGATAAAATGGTGGAAATAAATGAAGCAGAGAGGAAAAAAGAATTAAAAGGAATGAGGACAACCTCAGAGACCTCTGGGACAATGTCAAATGCCCCAACATTCAAATTATAGGAGTCCCAGAAGAAGAAGACAAAAGAAAGTACATGAGAAAATACTTGAGGAGATAATAGTTGAAAAATTTCCTAAAATGGGGAAGGAAATAACCACCCAAGTCCAATAAACCCAGGGAGTCCCAAACAGGGTAAACTCAAGGCAAAACACCCCAAGACACATATTAATAAAACTAATGAAGATCAAACACAAAGAGCAAATATTAAAAGCAGCAAGGGAAAAGCAACAAATAACACAAAAGGGGATGCCCATAAGGATAGCATTTTTCTTTTTTTTTTTTTTTTATTTAATTTAATTTTTTATTTTTTTATTTTTATTTTTTTTTATTAGTTGGAGGCTAATTACTTCACAACATTTCAGTGGGTTTTGTGATACATTGATATGAATCAGCCAAAGATTTACACGTATTCCCCATCCCGATCCCCCCTCCCACCTCCCTCTCCACCCGATTCCTCTGGGTCTTCCCAGTGCACCAGGCCCGAGCACTTGTCTCATGCATCCCACCTGGGCTGGTGATCTGTTTCACCATAGATAGTATACATGCTGTTCTTTTGAAACATCCCACCCTCACATTCTCCCACAGAGTTCAAAAGTCTGTTTTGTATTTCTGTGTCTCTTTTTCTGTTTTGCATATAGGGTTATCGTTACCGTCTTTCTAAATTCCATATATATGTGTTAGTATGCTGTAATGTTCTTTATCTTTCTGGCTTACTTCACTCTGTATAAGGGGCTCCAGTTTCATCCATCTCATTAGGACTGGTTCAAATGAATTCTTTTTAACGGCTGAGTAATATTCCATGGTGTATATGTACCACAGCTTCCATTTTAAGTATGTCCTGCCATTCCCTTCTGGCCTGAAGAGTTTCTATTGAAAAAAAGGATAGCATTTTTCAATAGAAACTCTTCAGGCCAGAAGGGAATGGCAGGACAT
This sequence comes from Cervus elaphus, assembly GCF_910594005.1. Taxonomy (NCBI): domain Eukaryota; kingdom Metazoa; phylum Chordata; class Mammalia; order Artiodactyla; family Cervidae; genus Cervus; species Cervus elaphus. Next base: position 42,538,542 of record NC_057835.1, on the reverse strand, counting down.
ACTTAAAATGATGAAAGAGAAAAACATACAACCCAGATTACTATACTCAGGAAGGATCTCATTCAAATATGAAGGAGAAATAAAAAACTTTACAGACAAGCAAAAGCTGAGAGAATTCAGCACCATCAAACCACCTCTTCAACAAATGCTAAAGGATCTTCTCTAGACAGGAAACACAGAAAAGGTTTATAAACTCGAACCCAAGACAACAAAGTAAATGGCAACAGAATCATACTTATCAATAATTACCTTAAATGTAAATTGGTTGAATGTCCCAACCAAAAGACAAAGACTGGCTGAATGGATACAAAAACATGACCCCTATATATGTTGCCTAGAAGAGACCCACCCTAAGCCATGGACACATACAGATTGAAAATGAGGGATGGAAAAAGATATTTCATGCAAATGGAGACCAAAAGAAAGCAGGAGTAGCAATACTCATATCAGATAAAATATACCTTGAAATAAAGGCCATGAAAAGAGTCAGAGAAAGGACACTATATAATGATCAAAGGATCAATCCAAGAAGAAGATATAACAATTATAAATATATGTGCACCCAATATAGGAGCACCTCAATATGTAAGGCAAATGCTAACAAGTATGAAAGGGGAAATTAACAGTAACACAATAACAGTGGGAGACTTTAATATCCCACTCACACCTATGGATAGATCTACCAAACAGAAAATCAGCAAGGAAACACAAACTTTAAATGATACAATTGACCAGTTAGACCTAATTGATATCAATAGGACATTTCACCCCAAAACAACGAATTTCACCTTTTTCTCAAGTGCATACAGAACATTCTCCAGGATAGATGACATCCTGGGCCATAAATCTAGCCTTGGTAAATTCAAAAGAATTGAAATCATTTCAAGCCTCTTTTCTGATCACAATGCAGTAAGAATAGGTGTCAACTACAGGGAAAAAAACTACTAAAAATACAAAATATGGAGGCCAAACAACATGCTTCTGAATAACCAACAAATCATGGAAGAAATCAAAAAGGAAATCAAAATATGCATAGAAACAAATGAAAATGAAAACACGACAACCCAAAACCTATGGGATTCAGTAAAAGCAGTGCTAAAGGGAAGGTTTATAGCAATACAAGTTTACCTGAAGAAGCAAGAGAAAAATCAAATAAATAACCTAACTTTACAACTAAAGCAACTAGAAAAAGAAGAAATGAACAACCCCAGGGTTAGTAGAAGGAAAGAAATCATAAATAGGGGACAAATAATGAAAAAAACAAAAACAAAAACAAAGGAGACTATAGCAAAAATCAGCAAAACTAAAAGGTTGGTTCTTCAGGAAGATAAAATAGACAAACCATTAACCAGGCTCATCAAGAAAAAAGGGAGAAGAATCAAATCAACAAAATTAGAAATAAAAATGGAGAAATCACAACAGACAACACAGAAATACAAAGGATCATAAGAGGCTACTATCAGCAACTATATGCCAACGAAATGGATAACTTGGAAGAAATGGACAATTCTTAGAAAAGTATAACTTTCCAAAACTAAACCAGGAAGAAATAGAAAATCTTAACAGGCCCATCACAAGCATGGAAATGGAAACTGTAATCAAAAATCTTCCAACAAACAATAGCCCAGGACCAGATGGCTTCACAGGTGAATTCTACCAAAAATTTAGAGAAGAACCAACATCCATCCCACTCAAACTCTTCCAGAAAATTGCAGAGGAAGGTAAACTCCCAAACTCATTCTATGAGGTCACCATCACCCTAATACCAAAATCAGACAAAGATGCCACACACACAAAAAAAGAGAAAACTATAGGCCAATATCACTGATGAACATAGATGCAAAAATCCTTAACAAAATTCTAGCAAACAGAATCCAACAACATATTAAAAAGATCATACATCATGACCAAGTGAGCTTTATCCCAGGGGTGCAAGGATTCTTCAATATTCACGAATCAATCAATGCGATATACCACATTAACAAACTGAAAGATAAAAACGATATGATTATCTCAATAGATTCAGAGAAAGCTTTTGACAAAATTCAACACCTGTTTATGATAAAAAAATCTCCAGAAAGCAGGCATAGAAGGAACATACCTTAACATAATAAAAGCCATATGTGATAAACCTACAGAAAACATTATCCTCAATGTTGAAAAATTGAAAACATTTCCCCTAAAATCAAGAACAAGATCAGGGTGCCCACTCTCACTACTGCTATTCAACATAGTTTTGGAAATTTTAGCCACAGCAATCAGAGAAGAAAAGGAAATAAAAGGCATCCAGATTGGAAAAGAAGTAAAAGTCTTGCTGTTTGCAGATGACATGACCCTCTACATAGAAAACCCTAAAGACAGCACCAGAAAATTACTAGAGCTGATCAATGAATATAGTAAAGTTGCAGGATACAAAGCTAATACACAGAAATCCCTTGCATTTCTATACACTAACAATGAGAAAACAGAAAGAGAAATTAAGGAAACAATTCCATTCACCATTGTGATAAAAAGAATAAAATAGGAATAAATCTACCCACAAAAGACCTATCTATATATAGAAAACTATAAAACACTGACGAAAGAAATAAAAGATGACACAAATAGATGGAGAAATATATCATGTTCATGGTTTGGAAGACTCAATATAGTGAAAATGAGTGTTCTACCCAAAGCAGTCTGTGGATTCAATGCAAGCCCTATCAAGATACCAATGGTATTTTTCACAGAAATAGAACAAATAATTTCACAATTTGTATGGAAATACAAAAAAACCCTCAAATAGCCAAAGCAATCTTGAGAAAGAAGAATGGAACTGGAGGAATCAACCTGCCTGGCTTCAGACTATACTACAAAGCTACAGTCATCAAGACAGTATGGTACTGGCATAAAGATAGAAATACAAATCAATGGAACAGAATAGAAAGCCCAGAGATAAATCCATGCACATATGGACACTTTACCTTTGACAAAGGAGGCAAAAATATACAATGGAGAAAAGACAATCTCTTTAACAGTTGGTGCTGGGAAAACTGGTCAACTACTTGTAAAAGAATGAAACTAGAACACTTTCTAACACTATACACAAAAATAAATTCAAAATGGATTAAAGATCTAAATGCAAGACCAGAAACTATAAAACTCCTAGAGGAAAACATAGGCAAAACACTCCGACATAAATTACAGCAAGATCCTCTATGACCCACCTCCCAGAGTAATGGAAATAGAAGCAAAAATTAAAAAAAAAATAGGATCTAATTAAACTTAAAAGCTTTTGCACAATGAAGGAAACTATAAGCAAGGTGAAAAGACAACCTTCAGAATGGGAGAAAATAATAGCAAACAAAGCAAATGACAAAGAATTAATCTCAAAAAAATACAAGCAGCTCATGCAGTTCAATGCCAGAAAAATAAATGATCCAATCAAAAAATGAACCAAAGAACTAAACAAACATTTCTCCAAAGAAGACACCCAGATGGCTAACACATAAAAAAATGTTCAACATCATTCATTATCAGAGAAATGAAAATTAAAACCACAATGAGGTACCATTTCATGCCAGTCAGAATGGTTGCTATCAAAAAGTCTACAAACAATAAATGCTATCAAAAAGTCTACAAACAATAAATGCTATCAAAAAGTCTACAAACAATAAATGCTGGAGAGGGTGTGGAGAATAGAGAAACCTCTTACACTGTTTGTGGGAATGCAAACTAGTACAGCCACTATGGAGAACAGTGTGGAGATTCCTTAAAAAACTGGAAATAGAACTGCCATACAACCCAGAAATCACACTGCTGGGCATGCACACTGAGGAGACCAAAATTGAAAGAGACACATATACCCCAATGTTCATCACATCACGGTTTACAATAGCTAGGACATGGAACCAACCTAGATGTCCATCGGCAGATGAATGGATAAGAAAGCTGTGGTACATATATACAACAGAACATTCAGTTCAGTTCAGTTCAGTTCAGTCACTCAGTCGTGTCTGACTCTTTGCAACCCCATGAATCGCAGCACGCCAGGCCTCCCTGTCCATCACCAACTCCCGGAGTCTACTCAAACCCATGTTCATCGAGTCAGTGATGCCATCCAACCATCTCATCCTCTGTCGTCCCCTTCTTCTCCTGCCCCCAAACCCTCCCAGCATCAGGGTCTTTTCCAATGAGTCAACTCTTTGCATGAGGTGGCCAAAGTACTGGAGTTGCAGCTTCAGCATCAGTCCATCCGATGAACACCCAGGACTGATCTCCTTTAGGATGGACTGGTTGGATCTCCTTGCAGTCCAAGGGACTCTCAAGAGTCTTCTCCAACACCACAGTTCAAAAGCATCAATTTTTCAGTGCTCAGCTTTCTTCACAGTCCAACTCTCACATCCATACATGACCCCAGGAAAATCCATAGCCTTGACCAGATGGACCTTTTGAACATTACTCAGTTATTAAAAAGAACAGATTTGAATCAGTTCTAATGAGGTGGATGAAACTGGAGCTTATTATACAAAGTGAATTAAGTCCGAAAGAAAAACACCAATACAATATACTAACACATATATATGGAATTTAGAAAGATGGTAATGACGACCCTATATGTGAGACAGCAAAAGAGACACAGATATAAAGAAGAGACTTTTGAGCTCTGTGGGAGAAGGTGAGGGTGGGATGATTTGAGAGAATAGCATTGAAATATGTATATTATCATATGTGAAATAGATCACTAGTCCAAGTTCGATACGTGAAGCAGGGCACTCAAAGCCGGTGCACTGGGACAACCAAGGGATGGGATGGGGAGGGAGATGGAAAGGGGGTTCAGGATGGGGAACACATGTATACCCATGTCAATGTATGGCCAAAATCACCACAGTATTGTAATTAGACTCCAATTAAAATAAGTGAATTAATTTTTAAAAGAAAGAATGAAGAGTGAAATACTTGGGTAATAATAATACTTGAGAATACTTTATTTAACATTTTTCATTGAAGAAATCTGAATTTAGAAACAGAGGCTCTTCAGATATTGGAACACTCAACAACATAGAGCTCAGAAGGCAGAAGTTGGTCAATGAGACAAAAGAAGATTGTTGGAAGAGAGGAATATAATAAGCATTTATCATTTAGAAGTGTTGGATGAAAAATGTATCCCACCCAAAAATCATGCTTGAACATTAAATACCAGACTTTGGAGGTTTATTGGCTGAAAGATGGTTGAGGGCTCGTGTCTAGGAAGTTTGTGGAGACACCATCCAATACTTCTTAAGGACAGAGGTGCTCAGCTGGGTGGAGTTCTGGTTGTTGCCCTCAGGCTGAAAGGAGTGACCTTAGGTAGTTTATGCTCCATTCCCATAACAGGTCAGTGCAGGACTACAAAGGATCAGCTTTCTTATTTCAATCCGGGACAACTCTGAAGGGTAGTACCAACTCCAGGGCTTCCTGTGAGATAAGCTAAGCCTTTGTGCAATTGCATGGAAATCCACCTTCTCTCCCCACTGGATCCTCTTGTCCTCACTCAGTGTTATTGTTGAGAGCACTGCCTAATAAACCTCCTGCAAGTGGGTTTTCAGCTCAGTATCTGTTTGGTGGAGAAACTGACCCACCATTGTTTTTTTCACGTGATTATGCACCAGTCTGTTTCAGGTGGTTCCAATAGTAGGGACCCTTTCTATGGCAATCTCTTGACTCTATGACATTCTCAAAGCAAACCTGAGGTTTGTTTCTTCTTATAAGCTTACCTGTCTAATTTATGCCTTAATTTATGCAATAATATTATCCCAACCAGTCTAAGAGATTTGCAAAAATAAAAGAAATAATTAAAAGCATAGAGGTTTAGCTGAAGTAGTGTTCATCATAGTATCTTTAAAATAGAAAAATGAGAATAAATTAAATAAGGGATTGATGTGAGCCAATAATTGATAAAATGGAGATGAATGTTGGCAACACATTAGAAAAAGTACTAATGTTGTTCTTCAGTTACATCAGTTCAGCCGCTCAGTCGTGTCCGACTCTCTGCATCCACATGGACTGCAGCACGCCAGGCCTCCCTGTCCATCACCAACTCCCGGAGTTTGCTCAAACTCATGTCCATTGAGTTGGTGATGCCATCCAACCATCTCATCCTCTGTTGTCCCCTTCTCCTCCCACCTTCAATCTTTCCCAGGATCAGGGTCATTTCAAATGAGTCAGTTCTTCACATCAGGTGGTCAAAGTATTGGAGTTTCAGTTTCAGCATCAGTCCTTCCAATGAATATTCAGGACTGATTTCCTTTAGGATGGACTGGTTGGATCTCCTTGCAGCCCAAGGGACTCTCAAGAGTCTTCTCCAATATCACACTTCAAAAGGAGCAATTCTTCAATGCTCAACTTTCTTTATAGTCCAACTCTCATATCCATACATGACGACTGGAAAAATGATAGCCTTGACTAGACGGACCTTTGTTGGCAAAGTAATGTCTCTGCTTTTTAATATGCTGTCTAAGTTGGTCATAACTTTTCTTTCAAGGAGTAAGTGTCTTTTAACTTCATGGCTGCAGTCACCATCTGCAGTGATTTTGGAGCTCCCCAAAATAAAGTCTTTCACTGTTTCCACTGCTTACCCATCTATTTGCATGAAGTGATGGAACCAGATGCCATGATCTTAGTTTTCTGAATTCTAAGTTTTAAGCCAACTTTTTCACTCTCCTCTTTCACTTTCATCAAGAGGCTCTTTAGTTTTTCTTCACTTTCTGCCATAAGGATGGTGTTATCTGCATATCTCAAGTTATTGATATTTCTCTCTGAAATCTTGATTCCAGCTGTGCTTCACCCAGTCCAGCATTTCTCATGATGTACTTTGCATACAAGTTAAATAAGCAGGGTCACAATATATAGCCTTTCCCTATTTGGAACCAGTGTGTTGTTCCATGTCCAGTTCTAAGTGTTGCTTCCTGACTTGCATACAGATTTCTCACGAGGCAGGTCAGGTGGTCTGGTATTCCCATCCCTTTAAGAATTTTCCACAGTTTGTGGTGATCCACACTGTCAAAGTCTTTGGCATAGTCAATAAAGCAGAAATAGATGTTTTTCTGGAACTCTCTTGCTTTTTCAATAATCCAACAGAAACCACAATCACAGAAAGCCACCATGAGAAAACTAACCAATCTGATCACATGGACCACAGCCTTGTCTAACTTATTGAAACTATGAGCCTTGTTGTGTAGGGCCACCTAAGACAGACAGGTCATGGTAGAGAGTTCTGACAAACTGGTTCACTGGAGAAGGGAATGGCAAACCTCTTCAGTATTCTTGCCTTGAGAATCCCATGAACAGTATAAAAAGGCAAAAAGTTAGGACACTGAAAGATGAACTCCCCAAGTCAGTAGGTGCCCAATATGCTACTGGAGGTCAGCAAAGAAATAACTCCAGAAAGAAAGAACAGATGGAGCCATAGCAAAAACAGCACCCAGTTGTGGATGTGACAGGTGATAGAAGCAAAGTCCAATGCTAAAGAGCAATACTGCATAGGAACCTGGAATGCTAGGTCCATGAATCAAGGCAAATTGGAAGTGGTCAAACAGGAGATGGCAAGAGTGAACACTGACATTCTAGGAATCAGCAAACTAAAATGGACTGGAATGGGTGAATTTAACTCAGATGACCATTATATCTACTACTGTGGGCAAGAATCCCTTAGAAGAAATGGAGTAGCCCTCATAGTCAACAAAAGATCCTGAAATACAGTACTTGGATCAATCTCAGAAACAATAGGATGATCTCTTCATTTCCAAGGCAAACCATTCAATATCATGGTAATCCAAGTCTATGCCCCGACCAGTAATGCTGAAGAATCTGAAGTTTATGGTTCTGTGAAGACCTACAAGACCTTTTAAAACTGACACCCCAAAAAAGATGTCTTTTTCATTATAAGGGACTGCAATTCAAAAATAGGAAGTCAAGAAACACCTGGAGAAACAGGCAAATTTGGCCTTGGAGCACAGAATGAAGCAGGGCAAAGGCTAATAGTTTTGCCAAGAGAATGCACTGGTCATAGAAAACACCCTCTTCCAACAACACAAGATAAGACTCTACACATGGATATCACCAGATGGTCAATACCGAAATCAGCTTGAGTATATTCTTTGCAGCCAAAGATGGAGAAGCTCTACACAGTCAGCAAAAACTAGACAGGGAGACTACTGTGGCTCAGATCATGAACTACTTATTGCCAAATTCAGACTTAAGTTGAAGAAAGTAGGGAAAACCACTAGACCATTCAGGTATGACCTAAATCAAGCATTGTTATTATTTGCTTATAACTGCTTTATTGTTGCATTTGCTCTTTCCACAAAATCTCCACATCCTGATGTTTTCCCATGGATAATAAATAGCTATAGTAAATATAGTTTTAATATGTAAAGAAACTGTTCCATCACTCTAGTGTGGTGCCTCATATTTCTCCAACATTGAAGTAATTTTTTCAGATTAAGAAATTTCTTCTTAATACCTTTCTCAAAATTCAGATGGACATTTCATTTTTGTTTTTGCTTTTGTTTTTTTCCTTTGGTCTGTGAGAACTTTTTGGTGCTTTCTGATTCACCCTAGATTCCTGCTTCTACATGAACTCTGTAGAATGGATTGAATAAATCAATAAATGTCTTTCTTATCAAATATATTCCCAAGTATCTTCCTAAATGCAGCAGTAATCTAACTGGCATTCAAACACTTCCAAATAGATCTAAAGTGTGGGTTTATTGCTCTAATTATTTTCAATGAAAGCAGTTCTACTTTATTACCCAAATGAGAGCTATTATTGTCTTTCCTTCTGATAATTGTGTTTGTGGTATTTATTTCAGGGTTTTTAAGATCTTTGAAAGCCTATTTAGGTTTTCTCTTTTTTTATGAATTTAATGATAATTAAAATAATGGATTAGTAGGCTTAGAAAATCAAATCATTATTCAGCCAGAACAATAGAAGGGCTTATTTAATTGACCACCTCAAATCATATTAAACCAATCATAGAAGAATCATCACAAAGATTCAAATACTGCAGATACTGTTATCCTTTCTATAGGATACAAGACATTTCTCCAGAGGTTTTTAAATTTAAAGACTGGTTAAATTAGCAGGTGGTTAAGTTCAGACTTTTATATAGAAGGCTGCTGGAGATTTTTCAATTTACCACTATCATGATTTGTTTATTAATTTCTACTGGCATAGTAACTTGAACTCATGGTATGAAAGGGAAGACTCAGAATTGGGAGTTAATGATAAGACCGCCAAATGCTTTGTTTTTATCAAAGGTGGAATACTGGATGTGAATCACAGTTGTTATTTATCTTCCAGCCGTGCAAGATAAATTTGTTCTGCCAGGATTAAGATTATAATAGAAGTGCAATCTCCCCTGTTGACTCAGCCAGTAAAAAATCTGCCTGCAATGCAGGAGACTTGAGTTTGATTCCTGGGTTGGGGAAGATCCCCTGGAGAAGGAAATGGCAGACCACTCCAGTATTCCTGCCTGAAAAATTCCATGGACAGAAGAGCCTGGCAGGCTACAGTCGATGGGGTCACCAAGAGTTGAACACGACTGAGTGACTATGCAGCAGCAGAAGGGCAACTCTTTTGATTAAGAAAAAAATAGTATTTAATGATAAAATGGCAAGTTATTTGCCATGGTTCATAAGAATTCATGCTTAAAACTTATACTTTTTGCAAATATCTTTTCACAATCATATCACTTATCTCTGTTTTCTTAAAGTAAATTGCTAATAAATTTGATGTGCTCCCTTAATTTTATAAACTGACTGTATGATTTGGTGTTGGAAAAGAGACAGATTCAAGGAGAGCAAACCAAAATAAATTGAGTTCAACAAATACTTGACTTATCGGATTTGCTTTAAGACTGGCATCTAGTTCTTTCAACAGACAAGCATCACCTGGAATACACATGCAATAACACAGTGAAGTTTCAGAGAAATAAACACTCATATGCTGTGTTTATAGTGTGCATGAACACAATCTTTTTAAAGGCTAACTGTGAGCTGTATTAAAGTTTCTAAAATGAGCTTAGTGAATGTGCAAATGTGATAGTGAAATGTCCAGCAATTTCCCTTATAGAAATTTTGAAAAGTTAAACAATAATCTGTGAAAGATTTAACGAATGAGCTAAAATGAGTTTAGTGAATGTGCAAATGTGATAGTGAAATGTCCAGCAATTTCACTTACAGAAATTTTGAAAAGTTAAACAATAATCTGTGAAAGATTTAATTATAGAAATGTTCATTACAGTATTTTTATAATAGATAAAAATAGAAATAAATGTCCAACTCATGCAATTTATGAAATAAATTAAGGCATATGGAAACGGGGGAATGAGTGCCTACATAGAAGAATATTGACAGGAAAATGTGCTCATGTATATTAAGATCTGATAATAAAACTGTTAGAAAATCTGGTAATAAAATTTGTGTTAGAAAAAAAAGACTATACATGTTAAACATATATACGTTCACAGAAAGTGACTGGGAGAATACTTAGTGACAACTTTGAGTAGGATTAATGGAATATAAGTTTTCCTCTTTTTGCTTGGCTTTATTTTCTAAAAATAGTTCTGCAATGATGATGTATTTATTTTGCAAAGAGGGGAAAGTTCAAACGCACAGGCGTGATTAGTCAAGAGGCATGACTCATTTTCCCTAAATTTTCATTGGTAACAGATATATTAACTGAGGAGATAAGTGGGATTTTAAAAACAGATTGCTCTCTTAAACCAAGATAGCACTAAATTTACAGTTTCATATTTATAGCAATAGGCTCATGGTCTCAGCTTAATGTCTTATCAATAGCATTTGTCAAGGCCACTCATGTGCAGTATGTGTAGGGTAAAAACATAGTTGTATATGACATAACCTTCATACAGCCTTATCTAATTATCAATAATTAATATATTAACATTTCAGCAAGAAAAATTTAAATATCTCATCAAATATGTACTGAGAAGAGAATAAAAGCACAAATAATAATAAAATGCTTTTTCAAAAGCTACTACAATCTGCCATACAGTTGTACCCATAACTATACACTAGTATGTATGTCACTAGTATGCACATTGATTGGTTTATAGAATTGTAAAAATAGTGAGGCATATTAAAAATTGAATGAATATGCAATGCTTTTTGTGTTTTTAAACTGTATTTAATCTCAACTGCCTAGGTCTATCCTCTTAGGGACAGGTTCTATATCCTTTCCACTTATTCTTTAGGAGCAAACACTGGAGATATCATGACGAATAAACCTTTCCTGACTGTTTCAGGAAAATCTGGTCTTTCCCTCTTCTGTGCAGTGGAAACTTTTAGTTTGGGTTCCTGCTATAGAATTTAGTTCAACTCACTTGAAAATCAGTCCACAGATTTGCCTACTCTACTAGACTGTCAACAAAGCAAGAATTATATGAAATCCATCTTCATATTCCTAACAGAAACCTATAACAAATGATTGATACAAATGGCACACTGCTTACTACAAACTTGAGTATTGGAATGGTTTAGTCAATGAATCTCTTCTTACATGTGATAGACTGAATGTTTATGTCCCTCCAAATTAATACTTTGAAACCCTAATCTGCAGTGTGATGCTATTAGGAGACGGGGCTTTTGAAAGGTAACTAGGGTTAAATGAGGTAATGTGAGTGGGGCCCCATTCTGATCGATTGGCGTTCTTATAAGAGGAGATAGTAGAGAGGTCTCTCTCTTTGTGTGTGTACAGAAGAGGTCATTTCACCATACAAAGACATGGTGGCAGTTTATGAACCAAGGAAGACGCCTCAGAATAAAACCTAACTTTCCACAACTTGATCTTGAACTTCTCAGTCTGCAGAAATGTAAGAAATAAGTTTCTATTGTTCAAGGCAGCCAGTCTATGGTATTTTGTTTTGGTAGCCTGAGTAAACTAATAGATTGCATCTATCAGAATTTACTATCCTAACTACCATTTTGTATGTTAGTTATAAGTTTTTACAAAGGTATAAACATATCTATGGTATCAGTAGAAAACAAGTTAATGATAATTTATCTTAAACATAAACCATTAAAACCAAACAGGCCTTATATATCCAGGCCATTGCCAAACATTATTTGATATAAATAAGTGCATGATTTAACACAGCTCTATAACTTAAAAGGAGCACATTATTCCAAAAACCTTATAAGAATATGTCCTTACATTCTGTTTAGTTACAAATGTGATTCTATTATACAAAAATTTAAAATTTATTTTTCTCTTATATTAGATCTATTTTGCAATAATTTCTCTTTCTTACTCTCTTTTGTTTGATGTGATGTCTTAAAATTAGAATCCAATATCTTAATTCAAACCATCTCCGGACTGCCAAGTTATTGGAATCTTTATGGGTTTCATTTCATATATCACCATATCTAATTTCTAGCCACATCAATTTAAATATAAATGTCTCAATGAAATATAAATAGGGTGAGAAAAAAATAATGTTTCTTAAATGCTCAGAACACTCCTTCTCCATCACCTTGAATACAAAACTGCTATGCTGTACTGTCTGCATAGAGAAGCCAAACAGGTGGAATGCAAATCAGGAGCAAGTCATTGACAGATAAATTAAATAGTCATGATCTGAATATTGAGTTTAGCAAGCATCACAGTCTATTGGCGCCAAGCTAGATTTCTTGTCTTGTACAAAAATGTTATGTTGTTCTGGTTAAGCAGTCATCCATCTAAGTGACTTCAAGGCCCTTAAGACCCAAATAGGCAAAGCTCATCTATCAGCCTCTTGACTTCAGTCAGAGCCACAGCAGGTTCCATAATAAGCTGAGTCCACGTATTCTAATCATTTTGTTACAGGAACACATTTAAAATCCCATTTTTACTGTAATTTTTAGTGAGATATTGGTTAGCTTTATTAAGAACTTTTGATCTGTTGACTCTTAGTTATGGACTATGAACAAGAGTAGCAGAATATATTGTTTTTGAAGAGAAATTTTCCATGATTTATGCTTGGTCTATTGTCTGACTTTGGTAAGAATCTAGGGGAAAAAATTGTTTTCTGATAACTAAATACAAAGATGCTTGTCATTTTCCCATAGAATGTTTCCAAAGCAGGCTAAAATGGCAGGATGGATAAAATGGTGAACAACAGTGGAAATAATTTTAAATTCAAAACAGGTAATTCTAGTGCATGTATTTTCATCAGTATATTAAATCCCAACAAGTATAGTAATTCCCAGGACGAGATTTAAATGTTAAAAATTAAGTTAAACCAGCTGTTTGGCATCATATCAACAAATAATTGTCCTAAGATTTAATTAAAGCTAAACATTTTTTTTCCAGCTTAAAGTAATTACAATTTTAATGCCAGAGGAGTTATAATGACAATATTTTTTCTTCAAAATAATTTGAAGTTTAACACAATCTCAGTGAAAACATTCACGAGCAGAAATGTCAAAGTTATCTTTTCTTGTGACAGTGAAGACAAACTCAGCAAGCAAGAATAGAAAATACATTTTTGAAATCAACTGTAGAGAAAGAGACCTAAGACCTAAGAATTTATAAAACTATAATACATTTTTAAATATTGGGGTAATGAATGCTATTCTTATAAGCAGAAAAACCAAAGTAATAAAAGATTTCAAAATACTTTAGAAATAAAGCAGGTATTTATTTCTGGCACAACAAGCACCAGACACATTTCACCCATTCTTTTCTCTAACCATAGTGGCACAACTGTGAAGCAGGCATTATCATTTTGACTATTTTATTTTTAAATTTTTGTTCATTTATTTATTTTGGGCTGTGCTGGATCTTGGTTTCTGCATGTGGGCTTGCTCTAGTTGTGGTGAGTAGTGGGTCCTCTCTAGATGCAGTGTGCAGGCTTCTCATTACAATGCTTTCTTTTGTTGTGGAGTCAGGTTCTAGGGCATGCGGGCCTCAGTAGTTGCAGCTTAAGGGCACTAAAGTGTGAGCTCAATAGTTATGACGCACGGGCTTGGTTGATCCTGGCATGTGGAATCTTCCCAGCCCAGGGATCAAACCCACGTCCTCTGTGTGTGCAGGTGATTCTTAACCACTGGATCACCAAGGAAGTTCAATTTCGACTATCTTAAATTGAGAAAAAAACTGAAAGGAGTAAGAAAGATCCTTTTTTTATTCTTAACTGACTTTATTGAAATATAATTGACATACAATAAATCCCCTGCATAAAAATCTTCAAGTTGGAAACTTTCAAAATGGAAATATACACTTGTATGCCAGCTCTTGTACTGTACTACAAGGAAGTAGTACGGGGTGCTATGCAATAAGATTTAAAATATTTTCTTTATTTTTGGTGTTTATTTTGTATGCATTATTTGTGTGAAAAGTACTATAAACCTATTACAGTGTGGTACCCTATAGCTGATTGTGTTAGTTGGGTACTTAGGTTAATTTTTTTGGACTTAGGAACAACTTGGACTTATGAATGTACTCTTAGAACAGAACTCATTCATGTGGAGGGGACTTACTATACCATCAACTGAACTACTTATAGCATAAGGTTTGAATCCTAAATAAAATATTAGCAAACCAAATTCAATAGTATATTAAAAGGGTCATGATGGATTTATTTCAGGGATTCAAGGATGGTTCACCACAGGCAAAAAAGTAAATAGGATATGCCACATTAATAAAATGAAGGATAAAATCATATGATCAACTCAATCATCATCATTCATCCCCTAAGTTGTGTCCAGCTCTTTGCAACCCTATAAACTGCATCACTCCAGACTCCTCTGTCCATGGTACTTTCCAGGCAAGAATGCTGGAGTGGGTTGCCATGCCCTCCACCAGGGAATCATTCCGACCCAGAGATTGAACCTGCCTCTCTTACGTCTCCTGCATTTGCAGGTGGATTCTTGACCACTAGCACCACCTGGGAAGCCCAATCAGCTCAATAGGAGTGGGAAAAAAACATGTTATGAAATTCAACACACTTTTATGATAAAAAATATAAACAACATCCTTTAAGGAGGAAGGTACCTCAACTTAATAAAGGTCATATGTGACAAACCTATAGCTAAGTTATGCTAAGATCAAGTATAAGACAAGTATGTCCATTCTTTGGGCTTCCCAGGTAACACTAGTGGTAAAGAATCCACTAGCAAGAGACATAAGAGAATGCGGGTTTGATCCCTGGTCTGGAAGATCCCCTAGAGAAGAAAATGGCAATATCTTTGCCTGGAGAGTCCCATGGACAGAGGAGCCTGGTAGGCTAGAGTCCGTACAGTCGCCAAGAGACAGACACCACTGAAGTGACTTAGCACACACGCATGCCCATTCTTTCTACTTTCCTTCACTGTGGTACTGAAAGTCCTAGATGGATCAATTAAGCAAGATAAAGAAAAAAAGACATTAGAATTGGATGAGAAGAAGTAAAATTTTCTGTTTGCAGTGACATGATGTCATGTGTAGAAAACCATTAGACTCCACCAAAATACTGTTAGAACTAACAAATGAATTCAGTAAAGTTCCAGGGCACAAAAATCAATTTATAAAAATCAGCTGTATTTCTAAAACTAACAACAAATCATCAGAAAAAGAAATTAAGAAAACATTTTCATTTACAAAAGCTTAAATGGTAATAAACTTTATTATCAATTAAAAGCTCTATCCCTATTTTAAAATTTTTACAATTTCTTTTGAAGAATTACTTTGAATGTCAGTCTGATTTCTGATAAAGAACCTTGTGATTCTTCATGTATTTACAATCATGCTTTTACATTATATTTTGTGATTATTTTCTATGTGAGTTACTATTCTATGTTTAAAACAAAGTAAGTCTGTTAAAAATTTACCCAGAGTGTTTTAGCTTTCTCTTTTATCTACAATACAGTGAACTATATTTTCTATACACAACGGAGCATTTCTTTCCAACTTTTAAAATTTATTTTTAATTGGAGGATAATTGCTTTACAATGCTATATTGATTTCTGCTGTACAACATTATTAGTCATAACTATATATACATACATATATATGTATATATATGTACATATATATGTGTGTGTGTGTGTGTATGTATGTCCGTATATATATGTGTATATATATATACACACAAGAGGGAGGGGATATTATATATATGCCTCCCTCCTGCCTCCCATCCCAGCCCTCTAGGTCTTCACAGAATGCCAGGTTGGCTCCCTGTGTTATACAACAGTTTCCCACCAGCCAGCTATTTTACACATGATATTGTATATATGTCAATATTAGTGTCTTAATTCATTCCATCCTCTTCATCCTCTGCTGTGTCCACAAGTCCATTCTCTATGCCTGCATGTTCATTCCTTCCCTGCAGATAGATTCATCAGTACCACTTTTTTGAGATACCATATATATGTGTTAATATGCAGTATTTGTTTTTCTCTTTCTGATTTATTTCACTCTGTATTACAGGCTCTAGGTTCATCCGCCTCACTACCACTGACCTAAATTTGCTCCTTCTTATGGCTGAGTAATATCACAATGAAGCATTTTAAATGAATCATCTAATGATGTCTTGTTTCAGTAGACTAGAACTCTAGGTAAATAAGCATTTTGGAAACATTGTTTCTTATGTCAAAAAATAAAGTGCTGCTGGAATCTAAGAACCCTGCTTTTAAAGAAGGGTCAATGACATCATCTTTTCTAGTACTCTTTTTCCTTTGTTTATCAGAGATTACAGAAAAACATTTATTTTGTGAGGAAAATATTTGTTTTCAGACATTCTTGTCACATCAATGTTCACATTCATGAAAGTACTGCATTTCTGTCAGAATAAATTTGATAACAATTAGGAATTCAATAAATAGAACTACTGTATGAAATTCAAAATTTCAAAAAATTTTCAAAAAATTCAAAATTCAAAAAACAAAAAATTCAAAATATCATGTTTGAATAACTTTGGCTACAAGTTAAAAATATTAGCCACTGGTATATCTGCTTTTAAAAATAATAAAAATAGTGCACTGTCTTTAGAGATATACATCTGAGTTCCCTCTACCTTGTCAATTTTTCTAATATATTATGAGGAAAAAAAGCATGTAGTGAATTCTGAATCACAGAATTCAAGTGTAATCTGTTTTGCATGCTCTTCAAGGGTAGGTGTATACTCTGAAGCTTCCTATTGGATGCCTCCCCACAATAGATTGATTTAGATGAAGAACCAATCTAAAATGGATATAAAATGGAGTCTTATAATGGGTATAAAATGGAGTCATCCAAAGTAGGCACATCTGTTCTCTAATTCATAATTCTTTCTTTAGGTGTGTCTGATGGACTGCTTAACTTATCTATTGTGTCCAATGAACAATATGCAAAAATGTACTTTGTTGATTGTTGAAATTCTACTTGGTATTTTTTATAATTATTTCCCTTTTTAGAAGTCTTCCATAATAACTCATTTGTAATTCTATTTTTAATTTTATAGACATTTTAAGCATACTCATCTTAAATTCTATAGGAAGAGTCTAGGATCTATCATTCCAGTTGGCATCTAATTTTGCTCTTTGTCTTGCTTTCTCTTGATCATGGTGACTATTTCTTGGTGTCTTCTAATTAGGTGTCTGAGCTGATATTTGACTGATCTAAATCTGTGGAATTCTGTGAGGTTGGGGTTGAAGGGATTCTCCTTCAGAGAATACATGGCTCTTTCTAGGTTAAGGGAAAGCAAGAATCCACTACAAGTTAATTTTGCAGTTTGAAGTCTCCTAGTCCATTTAGGCATTGCTAGACCTGTGGTTATAAATTCTCAAGGAGACCTGTAGGGAGGATTGGAGGCAGAGAGGAGCAAGGTTCTTTTTTTTTCTTTTTTCTTTTTCCCCAATCCAGAGCACAAGCCAAAATAACTGTATTTTCCTATTGTCATCCTTGGTCAGAAAATAGATTTTTTTTTCTCTAGCTAACTCAAAATAAAGTATGGTTCTCCAAGGATCCTGATTTATGAACAAAGTCGTATTTCTAGCTCTCCATCACATGCAAACCCCAGGTCTTCCATCCTATGAATGCAGCCCTAGAAAGCCAAGACTTTACTTTCCTGAGTATGACAAACACCCATGGTACTCAAGTCGCTTTAACATCCTTAATGCTATTCCCACTCCACGCCCCCATCACTGGCAACCATAACAGTCTCTGTTGTTGACAATTAGATGCCATGTTCTTCACCAATGACCTTTTCTGTGGGCATTTCCCACTCCCCTCTAGTGGAGAAATACCCCACTTACCTGGAACCTAGTTTTTCCTTTTGTTTGATGGCATTATGATCCAACTGCCATTCCTCTTGAAGACTGGCCCCTGGTTTTAAAATGAAATTAAACTCATATATCTGTGTCTTTACATATGTAAGTGTGTGTAAATATGTGTATAAGTGTATAAAATATATCCATGTAGTGTATCTTTTCATCACTAAACCCTAGTCTTATTCCACTGTTTTAAGATTGGCTTTTGCATTCTCTGGGATCTTGGCCTGTTGTTTCTCCTTCCAACTGTTACATTGCCATCTACTCTCTGGTTAGACACAAACACATTAATCTCAGATGATTAATTTCCCTATTCTATACGTTTCCATGAAGAAAATGTATTACTTTGTTTTTTGTTCCTCCAAAGTTTACTTATTTTATTATTTTGAAATTATAAAATGATACACACTTTATTTCAAAACTACTCCCTCTCCTCTCCTGTCATTCCCAGAATCTCATGTAAAAGAGATAATCATTATTAAAGTTTGGCCCTTTCTGTAAATCTTTGCCTCCAAAAATCATATCAACAAGTTCTTATACCATAAATTTCATTTGTAGTCAGACTTTTTCATATCAAAATTATCATGGGCATGTTTCTTTATTAAGGCATAGAGAATTATCATATTATTTTTAATTTCTATGAAGTATTCAGTTGTACTGAATATACATAATGTATACAAAATCTTCTACAGAAGAAAATGTAGATTTTCTCCAAATTAGAAAAAATGCTTCATCCAGTAATTATTCATAGAGCACACGGTATGATTCATTTCCATGGAATAAAGTTCTATAAGTGAAATAAACTGGTATGGTCTTTTTAAAATTTGATGCATATTGGCAGATTGATCTCTAAATACATTTGTATTATTCAGTGCTGAGCATTACCAATCATATTCATCTTTGGCCATATAATTGGTCATATATTATATTTAATTGTTAATTGATTTAGTAATATTTAGCAGCTTTTTTAGTTCTGACACTTAAATTAAATGCCAGCTTTTTCAAAGCTTGCTATCCTATAGATAATGATAGAGCAAGGTTTCCACGGTGGCTCAGATGGTAAAGAATCTGTCTATAATGCAGGAGGGTCTTACCAAGTGGTTCTAGTGTTAAGGAACTCAAGAGCAAATGCAGGAGACATAAGACACGCAGGTTCAATCCATGGGTTGGGAAGACCCCCTGGAGGAGAACATGGCAACTCACTCCAGTATTCTTGCTTGGAGAATCCCATGGACAAAGGAGTGTGGTGGGCTACAGTCCATAGGGTCAAGAGGAAACATAACATGCATGCATGTACGCAATGCAGGAGACTTTGGTTTGATCCCTGGGTTGGGAAGATCCCCTGGAGAAGGGAATGGCAACTTACTCTAGTATTCTTGCCTGGGAAATCCCATGGACAGAGGAGCCTGGTGGGCTTCAATCCATGGGGTTGCAAAGAGTCAGACATGACTAAACAACTAACATATAGCTATAGATAGATAATGTCAATGAAGATGTAGATAAACTGTTAGTTATCTAACTAACTGTTAGCTAACTTAGTTATTAAGTTAGCAGAAACTTAATTCTTTCTGTTAGAAAATAGAAAATATAGAAGTATGTTAGGTAAGAAGAAAAGTGCAAATTTTTTTCGTATCTCCCACTTTTTCTTCATTTTTCAACCCCAGGCTTAGATATTGTAAAGATTTTGCTATGTATCCTTCTAGAACTTTTTATTCATAAAGATGGGGACTTTGTATACATGATCTCCTGTATCTTGCTCTTTTCTTTCAACGTAAACATTTCACTTTGGGAACTATAGCTATGACGAGCTGATTTCAATGGCCACATAATATTTAATAGCATGGATATCAAATTCTCTGGGCTTCCTAGATGGTCCAGTAGTAAAGAATCTGTCTGTCAATGCAAGAGACATGAGTTCGATCCCTGTATCAAGAAGATTCCCTGGAGAAGGAAATGGCAACCCACTTCAGTATTCTAGCCTAGAAAATCTTATGGACAGGAGAGTCTGGCAGGCTACAGTCCATGGGGGTCACAAGAGTTGGACAGATCTCTGAGATTAAACAGTGACACAAATTCTCTATTTCAATGTTCCTCCAATGATGGACATGTTTGGTGTCTTGGGCTCTTTACTCTTGCAAATACTGCTATTGATCCTCTTTATGTACTATCCCTCTAGTGCTTTTTCTTGACCCTGGCTGTCCTCACCACATCCTTGGACATCATCGGTTTTTACAATGAAACAAGATCAGAGAGGATATTGATTTGTTGAAACAGACTTTGTTGGTAAAGCGGAGGGTAAACTTGAACGCAAGCCCAGATTTCAAACCTAGTTTTGTTCCCATGCGAATTTTGTCTTTGGACATCTTATGCATTATAAAATGTCATTTTAAATGCTCTAAATCAGCAATAACAAATTGCTCATAGCCACTGGAAGAAAATCTGACATTTTTCTTCTAGCTATTCTCAAACTCCAACATGACTCTGATGTTTCCTTTATTTCATGTTTGAATGTTGTTCACTTTTTACCAAGCTCAGCATGCTTTCTCATTGCTTTTTGTAATCTCTAACTATTTCGTTTTTGTGGTACATTTGGCTTGATTTCTCTGCACTTGTCTTCTTCATCCTTGTTTGTAGGATCTCTCTACCTTAGATCAAAGGAGCCACCTGTTCTCTCTTCTCAGTGCAGCTTTCTAAAGCCAGCTTTCTTACCCAGTAAAGTAGGGATGATCATTCTGCTTTATTAAATGCACCCTTTACACATAATTATATATAAAATTTTCTCATATGCACAAACTAAATATGACAAAGTGACAAAATCAACAAAGTCGTAATAGCTGATGGTAATAATAAGTTGAACTCATTACTTGCGGTCTTGGGCCCAATTCTTCACTTGCATATTCTCATTTAATTCTTCCAATGTCTTTATAGTTAATCACTATTATTGTGTCCATTTTATAGGTTAAATAACTTGGCAAAAGATGTACATTTATATGAAAAGAAACAGGGATTTCAACTCAGATCTGTCTGGCTCCAGCATCCAATTATCAATTATTCCTCCTTTAGGTGAATAACCAGATGCTTAAGTCTGATTTCCATAATATAAAGTGAAACTTACCTTTCTAATAAATGTAATTTGAATATTAATGGAAGCACATATAGAAATAAATCCCAATATGTATACCTACCTGACTTGTAACTTTTCAGGATTTTATCAATGCTTGGCTAGAGGACACACTGCATGCAAAACTATTATTGTGCCTCTTGCCTTAATCTATCTTGTATGCTATTAGAAGTAAATAGTTATTGCCAATTTATCACATTGACCTATTTAGGATAGTTCTAATTTAAGATAAGTATAATAAATAAACCTTTGGGAACCATAGATCCAGATAATTATCTGGAATATATATTGAGATGGAATAAGACTCATATAGAAGACAAATTCAATATGAGAAGTAAAGCAAAGGTAGGAAAATTCAAGACTGCATGGGGTTAGACAAACTTATTCTTCATAATAAACATTAGTCATAAAATTCTCCCTGTAGGTCAAATCATTTTAGTATGAATTTGGTGCATGTGACACTCAGCCTCATAAAACAACCTCTCAGCCTCTAATGTAGCCTTTGAAAAAATATTATTATTGTTTTAATAATATTTTATCCATCTAATGTTCTATTTATTTTACTCAACAAATTATGAGATTGTTTTCAGAGTTTCATAAACAAAATAAAAGTCGTGAAAAAGAGAGAAAACACCCTCACCATGCATAGAAAAATAGGCAGAATGTTGTAGGATACAAGAAAGCATAATTGCATGCTTTGATATTTATGATGAAAGACCAGAGTTGAAAGAAAAATGACAAAAATGCTATCTTAGCCCTTTATGAAACAAAGAAAATCTGAAGGTCATGCAATAGTAATTTTCATCATTCTTTCCAAAGCTTTGGCAAGCTTTGAAAATTCATATGTAATAGTAGCTAGCTTTTCTAAGTGAAAATACTTTGAAATTATCCTGGGATACATATTCTATAAAAGGAAAAACTTTATTTTTCACCCCATAAAGAAAATAAAATTATATTTCAGAACCTGATATTGGCTCTATTTAAATAAGTGTAATTTTTTGGTTCACACAATATTATAATGAATGGTTCTTTCTTTTTTAAACATCAAGAATAGTCATTTAAAAATCAAGGATTACATATGAAATGTATTCAATAATCTCTTGAAAATTATTTTGTTAAAAAATGACTTTCTGGACAGAGTAGGATGGAAAATTTAAATGCTGTGCATTTTTAGCCTAATTCAATAGTGGATAATAACAAAATTGTGTAAGTAAAAATTTTCTAGAGAACTTAAAGTGAAATAGTCTAAGTACTTGAAGCTGTTTATAGAATCCTGTTTCTTTTATATCAGCTGAACATACAAGACAGCAGCCAGAAATTTTGCATTATAAAATAACTTATTTATATAGATTACTTTACTCATTGACTAAGGCTTTTATTATTTCACTCCAGAGAAACATTAGTAATAACTTTAGTTTTTTAATAAGTTATTTGTTAGTTATAAGTAAGAAATATTACTTAAATATTTTTAAGTAATTCTAAAACTTGTTTTCTCCAACCTAGGCATATAGAAATGAATAAGTTTTACAGAACAATTAATTGTGATAGCCTAGTCTTCATATAAGTCTAAAATGATAATTGCAGAAATAGTAAAGTTTTTTCACTTAGACCAATATTGTATAAATGTCTGTTTATTCTGGAATTCAATTGTCAAAACTATGAGAAAGAGTAAGAAAGCTTGTCGTTGGGTTGTTGTTTTTCTTTCTCTCACCAGCATGGCTTATTTAAAATTATTATTTTAAATAAGGGGAGCATAATGATTATTAGAAAAAGGAAACTATGACCCTCACTTGCCCAATTACCACTATGTGAGTATGCCAAACATCTGGGCTTCTATTGCTTCCATTGAAACATCTGTTACCTTTAGTTTTTTTCATGTCTGTCATTCTTATGAAATTTCTCAGGAAGATTTTAGTGATTCTTTTTCCATCCTTTTGTTTTAATGAGCTTTAGCTATACAGTACTATAAAGAGTCACTTTCAGAAACCTCTTTATGGAAAATAAAAAAGAAAGCCAAAAGCAAATTCAAAGTAGAATTCTAAATTCACTAGATACTTTACATGGAAGAAAACTAAAAAAAGTGATTACTGCTGAATAAGGTAGCAAGAAAGTCATTTAAAGTCATAACTTAAGGATGCAGTAAATTTACAGACAATGTATGGAGACATATAA